>NC_142765.1:20777940-20929530 GCF_054948205.1 Urtica dioica subsp. dioica
CCTAGTGGTAATTCCACACCACCTCCTGTGTGGAGGTCGTGTGTGGAGATCGATTTTCAAAACGAGAATTTGAAGCAAATATATATATATATATATATATATATATATATATATATATATATATATATTTGCTTCAAATTCTCGTTTTGAAAATCGATCTCTTATCTTATATTAAGAATGTAGTAGGGATAATTATTACCCACATAAACATAATTGCAATAAAAAATAAATAAAATATCAAGCTTCACATGCACTTCCAAGTGTTATGTGATAGGTGCGTTAATCACGCGTAAACTCCTATCTCCCGAGCTTAAATCCAACGAGTTCTCAAGGATTTTGATTATCTCTAGAGTGTTTTTGATGGATTTTCAGGTCTATATGGGTTTTACTAGTGTTTGGGGTCTCAACATGGAAAAATATGCTAATCGGAGTCAAAACGGAGCAAAAACGAAGAAAAGAAGTGTCAAAAACATTTTTTGACAACTCCGCGCGCCGCGAGGTCCATTTCGCGCGCCGCGCGGAGTGGGAAGTCTGAAGCCAAAACCACAGAGTCTTCCGCGCGAACCGCGCGGAAGCGAAATGAAGGACCGCGCGGCGCGCAGGGTGAAGCGCGCGGCGCGCGGTCATTCTGACAGGCCTCGTTCATTTCGATTTTTGTAGCGAATCTCAGCCATTGGATGAGATTGGAAGGCTTAGATTGCTTTGAAAACAAGTCCACTAAACCCTAAAAAAAACCAATACTTAAGGAGGAAGTGGGAGCTAAGGGTTTTGGAGTGTGCTATGAAGAACAACTTTTCATTTCTCTTAGTTTTTATTAGTTTTTCCAGAAAATTTCCAGCAGTTGTTCAAACTTTGTAGCTCAAATTTGAAGACAAGGAATTAAGTTGCTGAGTTCTACCATTGCTACGACTTTAAAATAGTGTTCTATCCTCTAATCCCTATCTCTTATTTTTTTTATTCAAGTATGATGTCTTTTGTTTCATTGTTTTTGTGTTCATCTTTATGTATGTTCATTGTCATAGTCATCATTATGAACTAATTTCATGTAGGGCTATGGTGTAGTGGGTTCATTATGATGTAGGATTCAAGATATTAGAATTGTTAGGTTGTTGTTTTTCTCATCACTTTTGCCTTAATCCACAACTATGCTTAATGCTTGTATGAAGGTCATGAACTCATACTTGTTTTATATTCAACTCTAATGCTTGAGAAAGATTAGGTTGTCGTGTTTTTGTGTGGGTTACTAGAAGTCATTCCTAGGCTAGATATAGCTAGGTTGTTCTAGACTCGTGATAATATTCTTGTTCTTTAATGCTAGCCGTGCTCGTTAGGAATTGAGATCGAGAGATGATATTCCGGTATCGGTTTAGGTTATTAGATGCTTGAGAGAGATCTATAAATTCGATTAAAGTGAGTATGAGTAGTGAAAAGTGTGAATTTCAATAGCTTATTTCTTTTCTTAATTTTGTGAATCCAAGTTGTTTTGTGAACCCATGAACCATAGTCCTTCCCTTTATCCAATAGAAATTTTGTGCATCAAGTTATTTAATTTTGTGACGTGTTAGTTAAATTTTGTGACAACAATCTTATCAAATATATTTAGTTCTATATTAGCTTGTGAATCTTGAATCTTCAATTTAACTAGTCCTCGTGGGATCGACTCGTTCTTACGATTTATTACTATTGCGACCACGTGCACTTGCGTGTGCGAGAAAATTCGCTACATTATGCTAGAGGATATTCTCACCCACTCTACCAAGGGAATGGTTGACTATATAAAATCTTCCATTGTGAGTTGAATATGTGTTTTCTCTGCAACCACGTCTTTTTTGTTCATCATTGTCCTTATCAAGCAGTGTTTTTTGACCTGGAATTAATGAGGATGTGAACGCTCCGAGCAAGAGTTTGTTGTATCGCGCTACACACTAGAGAAAATAGTAGATAAGATCTCCAAATACGGTGAAACGCGCATTAGGTTACATATAATTGAGTTCGAAAGCGTTCGCAGATCAGACGGCAAATTTCGATTCAAGAGGTTCACATATGATAAGAATATAAAATTTATAAATTTTTTTAGGGAAAATATCAACAGTATACATCGTGTTTAATCGAAATGTGAAATTTATCCATTCGATTTCTAAAAATATCAGACATATTCATTCAGTTTAATATAAATGACATATACTTCCCCTAAAAAATGTTATATTACAAATATCACCATTTTCATTTATTTTTTACAAAAAAATAATTTGAACTCCTCAAATACCCTTTATAGAATAAATATTTATTTACTATTTTATTTTAAAAAAATCAAAATCTCTCTTTATAAAAAAAATCCTTAACTTTTTATAAAGAAATTTATTAATTTAATTTTTTTGTATATAGAATAGAAAATAAAAAAAATTATTTCATTAAGGGTATTTTGGGGAGTTCAAATTATTTTTTTGTAAAAAATAAACGAAAATGGTGATATTTGTAATATAACATTTTTTTAATGGATGTATATATATCATTTATATTAAACTGAAGGAATATGTATGATATTTCTAGAAATCGAATGGATAAATCTCGTATTTCGATTAGACACGAGTGGTACTCTTGATATTTTCCCCCTTTTTTTTTAAGAGGTGCATGTAAGAAAACTCAAGTAAATTTGTAGACTAGACAACTAAATATTATAGGAAATATAGAATTTTTAAAAACTACTAGGTGAACCTTTCTAGAGTAATGGAACCCAACGCCAAAAAGATAATTTCGTTACCTCCTTACTTAAAAAATTCATGTCAAACGAGCTTAGAGCGAATTATTATGTAGGATTATTTACTGATCGGCATTTTGAGAATTACGATTGTATTATATACACCGTAACTTTTCTTCTATATTCCACGGGAGCTGTTTGTCTTTTGTAGATGTATAGAGAAATTTGAATTCCGTTTAAATTATAATGAAATCTGCATCGATACAGTGGACATACATAGATTATTGTGTTATTTATTATTTGATTGATCAATTATTTTTCTTGTTAAATCGGATAAGGGTTTCTAATCCTTACAATTGTCTCCTCTTGTTCTTTCTTCTCAATTTTGAAAATTTTAGTTAAGATTCATCATTTTAGTGCGTAGTTTTTCTTTTGTTTGAAATGCAAGAACTCTTAAGAGCTTTACTCAGTTCGTTTTATATATATCCTCGTTTCAATTTTTTAATAGAATAAGAGAAAAAATCACACTTCATATATAGCATCGAGTCCTACGGAGAATGTCAATTTTATCTCATGTTTTGTCCATCAAAGAAATTGCTAATGAGAATAGTTCATTGTATTTTTGTGAGTAGAGTGGATTTCTCTATTTTATATATATATAATATAATTTCTTTTTCTGCAAGCTGCAAATATGCAACTTTTTCCCCTCAATTTTTTATTTTATTTTTTATATACATGAAAGTTGTGGTCGTCAATAAAGAGTATGGTTATGTTTCAGTTTAGTTCTAACCTTCAGAAATTTCTCGTTTTATTAATTAAAATGTATGTGCGTACATATCTATAATATAACTAACTTAAACAACTCACTAAAACAAAGAATCTTTTAAAATAAAATAAAATAAATAAATAAAATATATCCACTGAGTCTTAACAATATATACCCTATCCAAATTTTTTATGAGTGCTTATACTTGACATACTGTCCAATTTGTAGAACATAAATATTTTCAAGCAAACAAAAACCACAAATAGATCCCCAAGTTTTGAACAGCCTCTTGATTATTTTGTATTGGCTTCGCAAAGCCATTTATGGCCTCAACCAGACATCAATTGCAATCAGACTTTTACATGCTTTCGTCGTAATCGTTGCCTACCCTATTCATGGCACGGCCTGAGATCGCCCAAGTTGTCCCGATTTACCTACACATTGCTCTGAATCTTGAATGGTACTCGAATCTTTTCATTCATTGTGCCCGCAATTGGGACAATGATTCAGATGATCAAACATCCACCGAATCTTGTCTGGGCTTCTTTGAAACAAATCCGACAAGTCCACAAAACAATGTAATGCAGTGCAACTTGTTCTTCTACCGAGACTGAGTATCGCTTTAGTACGTTACGTAAACCTTTTCATTGTCTAACCAACCGTTCATCTTTCACCGCTCACATTAAACTTAAAACTATCGCAGTTTTTAACAAAAGGTTAATACCTCATCTCTCACCTAATTATGTCATCAGAGAGAGATATAGCCTCTCATTTCCACTACAGAACACAAATAATTTAGAACCCGTTACCGATGCAGAGATCTCAAGGAACAGAGTATATTCGGCATTACATATTAAATTAGATGAGAGTCAAAGGAAGTACTTGGCCATATGGATCGACTTCCTCTCAAACCCGCACTTCTCGTAGATAAGATTATACCAACATCCACAGGATAAATTTATCTCGGAGACTGACTTTCTAAGTAAACACAACATGCTTTTAATCGAAATCGTTACCTACCATGTTGGTCGAAGCCGTGGCATCTCTTCATGACTAGTACACAAATTGTAAAATGCTTTGTGGGGTTCTTGAATTATACTTGAAATTGAATCATGGTTTCATTGTTTGTGCCCACAATCGCGGCGAAGATCCAGATAATCAAACAGCCACCAAGTCTTATCTTGTCTCCATTGAGGCTAATCTGATTGCTCGGAGCTCCAAAAAAACAATGTAATAAGAGGCAACTTGTTCTTCAACCGTGTTACCCTGTCATCGTTCTCCTTAAACTTTAACTTTCACAGTTCTATCAAAAGCTAATAAAGCATTCCTCATCTAATTATGTAACACGATAATCCATCGAGGCTAATCTGATTGCTTGGAGCTCAAAAAAAAAAAAACAAGTTACCCTGTCATCGTTCTCCTTAAACTTGAACTTTCACAGTTCTATCAAAATTTTATAAAGCATTCCTCATCTCATTTCGACCAATGAAAACAAATAGACTAAATTTTGAACCACTGACGGTCGCAAAGATCTCAATGAACAAGGTATATTCAGCATTACGTAAATATTAAATTAGACGAGGGTCAGCGAAAGTACTTGGCCATCTCGATCGACCTCCTCTCGAACCCGCACTTCTCGTAGAACGCGACGTTCCGATCGCTGCAATCGAGAATCGCCTTGTAACACCCGGCCGAACGAGAGCGCTCGGTCAGAAACTCGACGACCGTCTTTCCCAAGCCCAAGCCGCGGGCCCCAGAATCGACCACGATGTCCTCGATGTGGCCCACTTTTCCGCAACCCCTGATGAACTTTCGCTCAACGAACACCGTCCCGGTCGCCACGATCTTCCCGGACCGCTTGTCCTCGACCACGCAGACCACGTGGTCGTCGCCAAGGGCTTCGAGCTCTCTGAACCGCTCGTCGAAGGCCTCGGCGGACACGGACTCGCAGACGGTGAGCTGTTTGAGAAGCTCGATGAAGCCCTTGCTCTTGTCCGAGATCTCGAGCTTTCGGACTCGGAAGTTGTCGTCGCTTTGCATTTTTACTACGAGATCTGTATTGGGCGACGAAATCAAATGAGAGATGGAACGATGTGAACGATGCAATGATTTCTTTCTTATTTATTTTTTCTTGTGTAAGACCATCTTCAAGGTGGAAATTTTGAAAGCCTATTTGATAACTTAAAATATGCATAGAGGAAACAGACTAATCTTAGCTGTAGAAACTTACTGATTTGATCTGCAATGGCAATCAAAGAACCAAACTATTTTTTTTTTTTTTTTTTTTCAATTTCTGGACTCATAATTTGCCAACGATATCACTCAATTGAAGCTCATTCAACATCAGCAGTACAAACACATCTGAAAATAACAGTAATCGGATTCCACTTTCCGTAGATTCTAATCAACAAATAATATTTAAAAACTAAATTTTTCAGATTCAACAATTCGGAGATTCGGCAGATTTCATATTATTTTCCACACGAATTTTAGTGATCCAACTCTTGCTAATCAGCACTTCTCAGGGTCATTTCAACAATCGAAAATTCAGGGAAAAAAAAAAATCTAGGAGCCCTTGGGTTCCAAAACCCTCAATCTCAGATTCAATTTAATAATTCATTCTCAGATTTGATTAATTTCTCAAAGGCCCAATCAAATCAGAAGCTCGAGAATTTTGAAACCCCCAACAATCATATTCAAGTTCGAGCTCAACCTAATGAAATGAGAAAGAGATTCGAATATGCCACTTAAATCATCAAAAATCAGCAAACCCAGCACAAACAACACATAGACTCGAATATGGATTCAGGCAACCCTAAATCCGAAAAGCCCTAAATTCAAATGACGAAACTTATAAGTGAATCACGTGAAATTCAAACACCCGTGAACAAATATCGAATCATCATTGAATTCCACCCAAAACTTCTTAACTTCAGATATTAAAAAAAAATACAAATCCTAGCTTTTCTGAAACTCGAAAAGGGGAAGAATAATTTCGAGACTTTACCTTGAGCAATTGAGTCTCGACGACCCCGAACCACCACCACCACAACCGTCTGTTCCCGAACCACCGGCCCAAGAAGAAGAAAAAAAGGTCTTACCTTGACCAAATAAATTTCTAATTACAATTTAAGGTGTAACATATTAAATTGATAATTTTATTTTAATCATTATATTAAATTAAGTTGACCATCAAATAATCAAATGTATTGACTACCATTTCTAATTAAATTGACGATCAAATAATAAAATAAAGGAAAAATGGTATGAAGTAGTTAAAAGTAAATTATCAATGACTTTGATTTACCTTAAGTTCTATTTGGCTATAGCCACTTGACCCTAAAATAAATTAAATTTAAGATAATGATTAAAAGAAAATTATCAATTACTTTGATTTACTTTGAAAACCATTAGCTAGAGATGGAAGATTTGAGTTATATTAATAATATTTATATAGTTAAAAGTACAATTTAACTTGCGGGTAATCATTTGTATTTAAAAGAAATTCTTCAATTTCTTAGGGGGAAACTTTCTCATTCGACCCACGACTTTTTGAGTTACTCCATCTTATTTGTTTCCCATTGATAGATTTCATTTATGCAACAATGTACCAAATTTTATTAGTAGAGCTAATAATAGACTAATTTTTAGCAGTCCTCTTTGAGTTGCAAATATAGACTAGTTTTAGATATTAAATTGAAATACTTTATTCCCCTTTCTTCTTCGTCAACTCCGTTTTTAATTTCAATTTCATTCTATCTCCATTGTATTTTGTATTTTCCGAAAATGCAATAATCATGTTAAATGACGGACATTGAACTCTGTCGTACAACACGTTTCTCGCGATAATAAGGTCTCACGTTGCGGTGAGAAGTACTTTGAATGTCGCCCAATAATGTTAAACTATTCAAAGGTGTACGACAGATTGATACAACGGCCGTACAACTTGTTTCTCGTTGGGGCGCACATAAATCCTGCCGCATTGAAGAGGCTCGGAGAACAGTTATTTATGAATCATCGTCAAAGCCACATTTTGTATTAGTATTAGTAGTACTAAAAAACTCTCATCAAAACCTATTTTTTCTAGTAACCACATTTGTTTTATGTCTAAATTAAAGGTGTCAAAATGGCACATTTTTTTTCAAGCCCAAAAGAAGTCTAGGCCCGACCTAAACTCTTTTATTGGAGGGCTGGGCCTAAAGAACAGGACCTTAAACCCAACATAGAACTAAGTCTTCGACTGGCCGGACCCAGACGCGGGCTTGAAAAGGGCCTAAATTGGGTCTTAAAAAGTCCAAAATCATAAAAATTGGTTGCAGACGACGATGTCTGATAAAAAATGTTGTACTATTTGAGTCGTACGAACTCCACGAAGCATAAAATCAATTCATCAAATTCATGCTTGTAATAAAGGAAATAAAAGATGTGACTTCGAGTTATATGTTGTGGGTGACTTCTGATAGTTAGCCAAACAATCAATTTTGTCTGTTTTCAAAAGGTTGACGGAAAAGAAAAAAGGTCAAGACTCTTTTACCAACCATGGAAAAAAAAACTTTTTTTTAATATATTATGTATAAAAGTGTCAAAAGGGTTGGGTCGGGCCAGGCCGGCCTTTTTTTTTCAAGCCCAAAAAAGTTTGAGGTCGACTCAAACATTTTTATTGGAGGGTTGGGTCGGTCCTAAAGAATAGAACTTTAGGCCCAACCTAGGTTCAAACCCTTTACCCTTGGTGCCGAGGACTGGGCCCAGGCCTTGGCTTGAAAATGGTCTAAACTAGACCTTAAAAAGCTCATTTGTTTGCATGCAGGTAATTAAGGTATGCCATGTTGCATATATATGAAGAGACATCCTTCTCTTGGGACACCCAACCCAAGATGTAATTAATTAGAGTCTTTGGTCGGTCAACCCAAATCAAGAGACATTAAATCCTGTTCTGCATAAAAAATTTAATTCTTGGGAGATTTGTTTCCTTGTGAATGACACGTGTTTAGTAAGAGTATCAAAGAAAGAAGATGGGTATTGTGTGATTTTTAACCTATGTAAGACCTGATACTAATATTTATTAAAGACATTAATTCATGTACTATATAAATAAATGAATATAGTTTTGCTGAATTTCTTTCCTCCTCGACAAAAGAAAAGACACATAATAAGAAAACTGAAAATGAAATGACCTAAGTAGGCCTTGACGGCGTCCATGTAGGTGTAGTTCCTTTTGCCGGTGACGGGGTTGGGAGCCCTGTAAGAGTCAGCGAGGAGAGTGGAAGTGAAGAAGGTGATGAAAGAGAAGGCCATCAGCACAATTGGGCCGAATGAGCGTCAAAAGGGTTGGGTCGGGTCAGGCCGGCCTTTTTCTTTCAAGCCCAAAAAAATCTGAGGTCGACCCAAACATTTTTATTGAAGGGTTGGGTCGGTCCTAAAGAATAGAACCTTAGGCCCAACCTAGGTTCAAACCCTTTACCCTTGGTGCCGAGGGCTGGGCCCAGGCCTTGGCTTGAAAATGGTCTAAACTAAACCTTAAAAAGCTCAGACTATAATCATAAAATAATCATTTTTCGAAAAGGGCCGAACCGACCCAAAACCTCTAAAAAGAGGGTCAGGCCCAGTCAGCGCACGGGCGGTCCGACCCAATTAACAACACTAGGCTAATTTAATACACTCAAATATAGTCTAAATATATAAAACAAAAGTCCAAAAAAAATAAAATTGTTATAGGCACAAAATAATCTTGAGCTCAACCTGTAATATCAACTAAACATAAAATCCGTCTTCTTTTTTAGTTTCCTTTGTTTTGTCTCTATGCCTTCCCATATATTTATCATTGCTACGGTATTCCAAAATTATATCGAGTATGTGAGTACTTTATGTAATATTTTCTATATAAAAGTTCTCAAAATTGTATGTACATGTTGTCAGTTGTTTTCGAAAATTATTAAATTTTTTATAACAAAGAATTTCACGTCAAAGCCCACTAAGAGGCCCGACCCAAGCCCACAAAGACTAAAAAATCCACTCGAGATGAGCCCACAAAGAAAGGCAACGAAAAACGAAAAAAAAAATATAAAAAACGACCATGGCGCGCCGCGCCTTGCATTCGGCGATCGCGCCACGGGCAGGTGCGCCGCTCTAGCGTGAACGCAAGGCGCGCGCGCTTGTATTTTCATGCACGCGCGTCCAGCCTTCCGCGCCCGCCTTGCCTTCGCCTAATCCGAGTTTTGAGGCTCTTTTCAGTCTCCCAGGCACTATGAATGCTCCTCTCCACAAAGGTATAAAGGTACATAATCTCTCTCAACACAGTCACTCGATTCCAGAGTGGTGAAACGCTTCTGAAGACTATCCGCACATAATTTCACTCTGATCGAGCCTGATCCTCTAAAAAATTCTCAAAGATTAACGACACCCCAACCTTACACACATAATAATCAGACTAATGTTGAGCATCGGAGCGCGCGTCAGAGGCACCGCCTCTGCGCCCCTCTAAGCTTATTTTCTTCTTCTTCTTACTCTCAGGTCTCCGCGACGAACTTAGAACGTTCTTGAGCTAGAAGAGGGTACTCGTGACTTTCGAGTTTCTACAACCCGGCTCGGCCGCAGCCACGTGGTCTGACCATAGGTCGAACCGCCCGAAGTCCTCCTTGTTGTCCGATTTTCGTCGACAACAGTAAGCGATACTTTTTTAATTTAAAAGTTTATCGGTATAATTTGAATTTCTTCAAAAACGAATAACTGATATAAAGTAGTCAATGTTAAACGAGAACTTATGAGTGATTTAGCTAAATAGTCAATTTAAAAATATTAGATTTACAATAAAGTCAAAAGTTTGTATAAAATTAGTGAAATTGTTAAAATGTGCAATAACTAAGTTAAAAAAAAATTACCTTCGGATTAATTTTGTTGAAAGTGATAAATTGTTTAAAATAATTGTCAAAAAATTTAATTTTGTTGTCAAATTTTTTATTTTTTATTTTAAATTTTAGCTACTTTGAAAATTTGAAATTTTAGTTATTTTGCTAATCAATTAGTTTAAAATGGCTTTTTTTTTTTTCCTTATTTTAGCTATATATATATTAATTAGGGCTTTCTTACGTGTTTTTCGTCAATATATAATCCCGTAAATCTTTTTTTTTTTTTTTTTTTTATAAATTAAGATCAAAGTAGAATTCGACTTTGACGTATACATAATTATATCCACTCTATATATACCACTAAACCTAAACCCCCGAACCCTTAACTCATAATTTTATTCTTCATTAAAAAAAAAAAAAAAACGAATAACATATAATAATATAATGGCTTCCTTGGATTTCTTCAGCTTCAACGACCCAAGTACAGGCCAGGCTGATCGTCTCGTAACCGCAATCGTTGACTACGTTCTCTCAATGTCCACTTTCTTTTTGGGACCTCTCATCGTCTTCCCTTTGGCGCTCGCATATCTGTTCGTACTTCGCTGTTTGACGTCCGCGAGAAAACGCCGCGCCCCGAGCGGCGATAAATTGCCGATACGCACGAACGAATGCAGGCGATATATTGGGAAAGACTCGGTGGGCGAGAATAACTGCTCGATATGTTTGGAGGATTTTCACGGCGAGTCGGACGTGGCGGTGCTGAGCGAGTGCGAGCACGTGTTCCACGTGGCGTGCGTTGCCAAGTGGACCGAGAGAAACACTTCGTGCCCTATGTGTCGACGTGTCGTTGACGTACTCCTCGTTTCCACCATCGTTGACTATAAGTGTGCGGTTCACGGAGTGTTAGACATGGTCTAGGATTTTTTTTTTTATTTTAGTAGAAAAGTTTAGTAGTTTTCTGATTCTTTCTTGTTATGGTTTGTGATTTTTTTTTTTTTAGTTACATATTAAACATGGTCAACAGGTTTTGCGTTTGGGGTTGGTCTCGCAAGTGAAGGGTTTACGTACTATCATAAGTTGCACTGATTTTGTAACATTTAATAAGTGGGGGTTTATTTTTTTTGTTCATCTATTTTATTATTGCTCCAACAGTTTGAAACATGTTACAGCAGGTTTTTGGGTCAAAGGGTGTGAAAATTATATGGATTACCTTTTCACAAAGTTTTTACTCTTATTATTATGAGAATATCATATTCTGTGTATGCATTTTTTTTGTTATGTACTTGCTCATAGTCTTTGTCTTCGCCTTTAGAAACGAGTTGCTTTTCAGACTCGCCGGTGACAATCGAGAAAAAAAATATTTACGAAAAATAAAAGCACGATTTAAGTTTTTTTAGTAGGAATTAAGTATAATAATGTTAAGGGTAATTTTCGGATATTGGGGTTTGAGATAGTTCAAGAATGATTTCAAATTATAGGTATTTAGAATATTATGTGTCTATTTTGAAATAGTTGAAGGAATTTTCCCAAAAAGAAAAAGTCCATGATCTTCTCTGCTCGATTATCCGTAAAAGAAAAAATAAAATAAAGGCCACCAATTCATGAACTCTAAATTGAGAATTCAAATAAAGAATTATCATAATATTTTAGTGAGGTATCTTTAGGATATAGTATATGCATTAAACCATGTAAAACAAAACGACCACTACATTAAAATCATAATACCATTCTATAATTAGTATTGATCAATGGCACGCTTCAAAATTGGAAAGTTGGTCTTTCATACACATTTTATGTTCTCTCAATATAATATATAACCGATGATGAACATTTAGAACATTTAATTCATTTTAGAGCATGATTAGTTTTTATTTGGTATGGAACATGATTCAAGTAAATAAACACTTACAAAGTAACATCAGTTCAAAGTTATTTTTATTGTGCATGTGCATGGTCAGCTTTGGTTTCAAAACCCAATTGAGATGTTTTAAGCGGTTAATATATATATATATATATATATATATATATATATATATATATATATATATATATATATATATATATATATATATATATATTTGAAACCAGTCCGGTCTGAGTTAAGTTAAACCGGGATCTCAAAATTTGTAACCGACCATTTAAGAATATTTATAAAGTTGAGTGGATTAAGGAAAAAAAAATCACATCATTTTAATTCACAATACCAGTTTAAAAATTTGTGCTCCCGTAAAGTTTACAATTTTTGTTCACACACCCCTAGTTTCTACCATCAGCTACCAAATAAATAATTTCCCATTACGTCTACTTTTTATGATGCGATTAATGAAAGTAATTTTGTTTTAGTAGAATTAAGATAGCTCCTCATTTTCAGTTCTAATATAAATAAACCAAAGCTACAGTTCTGGAAATCGAGTTTAATACTTAAAAGTTAAATCACGAACACGCATTCTTTCTACAAACAGCAAACCAAGCCACAAAACCTGCGAAACCTCGAAAGTTGCTCGACTTCGTTCGCCAATGGTCATAATACAAATACATGAAATTCCCTAGAATATCACATTAGGCTTCACTTCACAAGCACGGCCATGTTTTAGGAGAAACGCCGTATATCACCACGGACGACGCACGTGACATTGATGTGATGAACTTAGTCTACTTGTATTTGCCCACATTAGCATTTACCTCATGTTTAATAATGGGTTACAATAACAAACATAAATTCACCTGAATAGACAGCATCTCGAAAACCTGTTCAAGCTCATCTCCGAGCAGCCCAACAGCTCATCAAAAGTAGAATCAGGCTGTATATACATAACTCCGATCAGAAAGAGAAACCAAATACCGTGAGATATGTTGAGAGAAATACCTGGATTTTCTGGGCTCGGCTCAGAATTTGCGAATCAGCATCGGCGACTTGAGATTAAGAGCAAGAAATATAACGAGGGTTCAACACGACGTGACCGAGCGAAAGAACGCCTGATAATATAACGAGGGTTCAACAAAACGAGGATAAATAAGATAAATCAACCAAGGACAAAAAGAAACTAATCAACCAACCTGATTTCTTTCAACTTGATAATAATACGGTACAAGAGGACTTGATAATAGTAGCTTCAACGTGACGTGATCGAGCGAAAGAACGCCTGATAATATAACGAGGGTTCAACAAAACGAGGATAAATAAAATAAATCAACCAAGGACAAAAAAGAAACTAATCAACCAACCTGATTTCTTTCAACTTGATAATAATAGGATATAAGAGGACTTGATAATTGTAGCTTCAACGTGACGTGATCGAGCGAAAGAATGCCTTTTTCGATCACCAAAAATCACCGCATGAGCAAACTCCATCCTTGAAGTGATGGAACCTATTTGCGTCCCTGACGACGAGCTCGCATCCGAAACACTTCGACACGAGTTTGCTAAAAGTGTGGCAATCGACGCAGACGCGAAGGTTCTTCGCTATTCGAATAACCGTTCCGCGTCGGGTTCTGATCAAGCCGTACGCGATGGCCAACCTCTCACTGTGCGCGTAAAGCATCTCTACTTTCTCTTCTTCCTCGACGTCGTGCAAAACCGATTCGGTTCGCGGCACATAACCCGCTTCCCTTTCCAACTCCTCGGTGATTCGAGCTAGCTTTTCGTATATCTCTCGAGACTCGGGATGGCATTTATCTCTGGCGATGAACGTGTGTACTTTGTTTCCGACTTCGATCCAACTACACCCGGGATTTTTCTTCAACCCGCTCCCTTTCATTCTCGATCTGACCTTTTTCACGTCGGCCCATCTTTCGTCGGCGGCGAGGACGTTAGATATCAGCACATAGTTTCCGGGGTTTCGCGGCTCCAATTCGAGAAGCTTCCGAGCCGCGATTTCTCCCAACTCTTTGTTTGAGTGAACCCTACAAGCACCGAGTAGAGCACACCATACCTCAGAACTTGGTTCGGTTTTCATGGCGGTCAAAAACTCGTACGCCTCTTCCAAGCAGTTAGCGCGACCGAGAAGATCAATATAGCAAGCGTAATGCTCTGGCCATGGTTCTAATCGGTAATTTCTTGTCATCGAAGTAAAATATCTTTTACCTTCGACGACCAAGCCTGAGTGACTGCACGCAGATAAAATCGCCAAAAAGGCAATATGGTCTGGAACTAATCCCAGACCGTCCATTTTATCAAACAACTCGATAGCTTTCTCCCCCTTTCCGAACAGTCCATATGCATTGATCATGGCAGTACACAAGAAAAGATCGGCGGTGTCTTTAGCGCTGTTGAACACTTTACACGCGTTCTTCAAATCCCCGCACTTTGAGTACATCTCCACTAGAGAGATATCAATCGAACGCTCCAAGGAAAACCCGTTCCTGATAAGAAATCCGTGGATTTCCTTTCCTTTGTTCAAGGCGGACAAACAGGCAGCGGCCGAGAGTACACCGCCGAGCGCTACCGAATCAAGCTCTACTTCAGCTCTTTTCATCTTTTCCAAAAGCTCAAACGCCTCGTTGGCGAGCCCGTTACGAACGTAACAAGACAGGATGCTGGTCCAAGACACGACGTCTTTAGACTCGATACGTTCGAACATCCTGTTTGCATATTTCACTTGGCCGTACTCTCCGTATAAGTTCACGAACGAGTTTTTAAGGACTTGATTGCACAAAAGCCTCCTCACAGTGTAGCCGTGTATTTCCGACACCAAGCGAACGGAGTTCAAGCATTTTCCGGCGGCCAAAAGGCTCTCGACCATCTGCGAATCCAATTCCACCCTTTCAGACTGAGCCGCTCGAAAGAGCTCGACGGCTTTACGAAGCAAATTGTTGTGCGCATAGCCCGAAATGATCGTAGTCCACGAGATCAAATCTTTGACGGCCAGTCTAGCGAAAGCCGAGCCCATGTACTCAACGCGGCGACACCTGGCATACATGTCGATCAGCGTGTTTCCGATTTGCAGATTCGAGTCTAAACCCATTTTCAAGGCGTGAGCGTGAATCTCCGTTCCGTTCAGCAAATTTCCCAGCCGACCAGACGCGGCGACAACGTTCAATACCGCCACCTCATCGGGGATTCGACCTCTGCGCTTCATCTCGCGAAACAGCTCTATCGCTTCCTCGTATCGGCCGTTTTGGGTATAGCCAGAGAGCATAGTGTTGTACGATACGTTATCTCTGCTCGCCATATCGGAAAAGACTCTGACTGCAACGGCGATTTTACCGCATCGGACGTACATCGCGAGCAAAGCGTTCGCCACGTAAAGATCGGAACAATGACTCGATTTCAAAGTCCCGGCGTGGATCTCCTTCCCCAGAATCTCGAAAGCGGGATCCTCGCAGGCCTGGAGAGCGGAGACGAAAGTGTACGAGTTCGGCGAAAGATTCGTTCTTTGAGCTTCTCTGAAGAGTCCCAATGCATCTACGGATCGCCCGTTCGCAGAGTACGCTGACATCATCGAATTCCATAACACGATATCCTCTTTCAGGGGTAATTCTTCAAACAAAACTCTCGCCCCGTCGAGGTCCCTGCACTTTGCGTACATTGAAACCAGAGAATTTACGACGAATGATACGGAATCAAACCCGCCTTTGATAGCCAGGCCGTGAATTTCGGCGCCTGAGCGGAGATCGTTACGGGCCGCGGAAGCTTTCAATACGCAAGGAAACGTATACGAATCCAAGGGAGTCCCTGAGAATCGCATCTCTCTGTACAGCTCGAGCGCTCTTAAAGGCTCGTGGTTCGAAACACAAGCACCAATCATAGCGTTCCAAGTGAAAATTGTTCTTTCGGGCATTCCAACGAACACCTTCTCTG
This sequence comes from Urtica dioica subsp. dioica, assembly GCF_054948205.1. NCBI lineage: Eukaryota > Viridiplantae > Streptophyta > Magnoliopsida > Rosales > Urticaceae > Urtica > Urtica dioica. The sequence goes on from NC_142765.1 coordinate 20,794,050, forward strand.
CGTCTTCTAGAGCACCGCACTTTCCGTACATGAACAGAAGCTTCGTACCAAAAAATGCAGACTCAGATAGAGAACAAGACTTAATCACATGGGAATGGATTTGTTTGCCCGGAAACAAGGCTTTTCTGCGCGCGCAGAGCTCGAGAATGGGCGAATAAACATCGTCGAGGCACAATCGAAGCGAAGCTCGGTCCGATAACAGAAATCCAAGCGACCGAAAAGCTTCGTCGAGGGTTCTTTGCTCGCATATCTCTTTAAACGAAGCAAATTTGGCGGGAGTTCGAGAGATGTTTTGTAAGGGAAGAGAATGTGAAGGCTTCAACATTGATGAAATCAAGACTTCGACGTTCTTTTCTCTGAATAAACAGTAAGCAAAAAAAAAAAAAAAAAAAAAAAAAAAAAAAAAGAGGCTTATCAGTCAGCAATTGAGCGATTTCATTGGCCAATAACTTACTAAAGAAATCAAAGTCAGAGATTTTCGGAATTGGCAAATCCGAGAGAGAGAGAGAGAGAGAGAGAAAGAGAGAGAACTGGCTTCGGAGACTTGAGGTTGAGAGCGAGGAATATAGCGAGAGTCAAAGAGAGATATAAAAGAAAAATCGATTGATGAGAAACTGGAAAGTAAATCAACCAACCAGGTTAGCTTTGCACTTTGGGGGTATCGTCCGATCACCGAGTCACGGATCGTCTCCGGTTAGAGACGAGCCATGAGTATGCGATTAGGCGAGCTCAGAGCGAGGGCACAGAGAGATGAGCTATTAACGGTCACCAATGAAATGATAATAAAGATAAATTTCATATTTTACGTGTGATGATACTTGAAATAATGGAAATGAGCCCAAGTCTCATGAATAATATAATTATTAATTCTTTTGGAGCCCAGGAACAATAGGAGGGGGAATGGCAGAAAATGTATAACTAACGAGGATATTGTATTTTTTTTTTTATGAAAAAATAGGTAGGGAATAAAATTAATTCAAAATTTTGAATGTAGACTTGGCATTTCTCAATTTTTTTTTTATCATGACTTTTAAACCCTAACATATAATTGTAAATTTCCTTAATTTTACTTTTTATTTTTCACTAGCGGTCTCAGACCGCCGAAAAATTAGTGCACTACTCTAGTAAGCCTTGTAGGGGAGCTATAAATCGAAGAAAAATTAATGTGTTCGGGTAAAAATAACCGTCTCTCTCTTATTGAGCTTTCTCTCTGGACATTGGGTTTTCGGATGTCGGTTGCACGACGTTTAATTCACTATTTTTGGGTGGTTTTTGCATACCATGATGAGCTAGTCATCGTGGGTTAAGAAGTTTTAAGCAAAAGAGGAAAAAATTTGTTGCAGTCGGAAAGACAAGTTATGTTTAGTCTCTTGTCAGGTGTAGAGTTCCTTGAGTGTTCGAGATTGACGAAGGAATCGAGCTCATGATTGTGTTTCTTGCTCGCTTCAAAAATTGCAGAAGATCTTTGTTGAAGAGGCCAATGAAGTTCTTAGCAGGTTATGGCATTACTTGGTTGAACTGAATAGACCTTTGCCTCCTTTATTTTTATCGGCTTGTCTTCTGCTTCTCATTTTCAATTCAAGACATTTAATTGTTCGAATGAGCTATCGAGCTATGTCTAAAATTTTTGTAGGCTATAACTAACTCTGATAGTTAATAAGATCATTCCTTTAAAAAAAACATGGGTCTTTTGAATCACACAGTGAATGTCAACTATATATATGCTTTCTGGAGAATAACACATGGACATTATAACACTAAACTATGATTCATAGCCCCTTCTCGGCTTGTTCCATTGCAAGCATTTCTAACTCCCATTGATAAATATTTGGGTGGACATAAACAAAAATTTGAGCGGAGATTTCATTAATTTTTCAAAAAAATTAGCTAAATAAGCCACCGAAAATTTAAAAATTGTTAGATAGCCAACCTTTTGTAAATTTTTTGTAAATAGTCACCTTAACTTATTTACGGCACGTAAAAAGATTAAAATACCCAAAAACATTCCCGTTTATTTTTTGGTTTTTTTTTTTTTTGTCTTTTTGATTGCCGTAAATAAATTGATGTGGCTATTTACAAAAAATTTACAAAAGGTTAATTATTATACAAAACGTTATAAGTCAAATGATTATATAACTAAAAGACCCTTAATATTTTATAAGCATATGCTTAATTATTATTATTATTATTATTATTTTTTTCAAATCTCATCTAAAAAGTGCACGTAGTTGCATAATTTTTGCCACAACCGACCTAAAAGCGATAACCCTTCATTTATCACTTCTTCTTTGTTTAGTCTTAAATAGTTGTCATTTTCTTTTTTCCTTACAACTTTTTCATGAAATTGAATTATTTATTTTGCATCAAATCGCCCATTGTTTTATAGTAAAAGGCGTTTCATATCTATTTTATGTTTTGTTCTTTTTATGTTTCATATTTATATACAATTAAGCATATAATCTAGTTATTGATTTGATAACAAATTTAAATTGGTCAAAAAAGTCCATCACTTAAAAAATTAAACAAATTTTCCTAAAATTCAATTGTTAAGGTCATGTTTTTAACTTTGGTGTTGTTTTATGCTTATGGATGTTCACGCAAAAGTGTATGTACAAATTATAACTTGACATTACTACAAATTTCTTTTCTGATACAAGGGTATCCGGTGTGACATGTCGCACCTAAATGGGCAGTGGGTGCGACATGTCGCACCGATTACCTTTCCAGAAAACAAAAAGTTTTGCTCATTTTAAGTGGTATTAGGTGCGACATGTCGTACCTAAAAGTTTTAAAAGTTTTAGGCGGACTTAAAATCCCTCCTCTTATTTTCACTGTACCGAATTAATTTTTTTTTTTAGTATCCGGTGCGATATTTCTTCTTCTTCTTCTCATTCTTCACATAGCCTCTCTCTCTCTCTCTCTCTCTCTCTCTCTCTCTCTCTCTCTCTCTCTCTCTCTCTCTCTCGGCTCGTCGCCCCTCCTCCAACGCTGGAGCTCGCCGTTCACACGTCGTCAAACACGATCTCATCCTTCGATCACCTCCACCGAGCTCCTCCTTCGACACCTCCGCGCACCGAGCACCTTGGCCGAGCACTTCCGCCGAGCACCTCCGCCGCCCAAGACCGCGACCTCTTTTGCTCTCCGCCCTCCAACAGAGCACCTCCGCCATCCAAGACCGCGACGGTCGTGTCTGCACCATCACAGCGCCGGTCTCGCCCTCGCCGTCCCTCCTTCCTCGCCCTTGCCGGCCTCAGCCTTCGCCGGTCTCGCCCTCGCCGGCCTCGACCTTCGCCGATCTCACCCTCGCCAGCCTCGCCCTTGCCAGCCTTAGCCCTCGCTGTAAATTTATAATTTTTTTTAATTAAAATAACGTATTAGATGCGACATGTCGCACCTAATACTCGTTTTTTGTGATTTTCTGAAGCCAAATAAGTGCGACTTCGGGTGAGACATGTCGCACCTAATATGCGACATTTTTAGGTGCAACATCATGCACCCGATGCCTATATTTGTAGTAAAGTGAATCAGACCATGAATTTTTTAAGCCATTATTTTCAAACGGTCCGGTGCAATTTTAAAAATTAAAAGAATCGTTACTAATTTTTTAATCTTGGAGATACATACAGACTTGATACCCTTCTAGTTTAGTTTCATGAATGAATAATCATTAGAAAAACTATATTTGATTCTACTGATAAAGCATCCAAAATCTACCTTTTTATTTAATTATTTTAGCGAAAGGTGAAGTACTTCATTCATTGTCATGCCTGCGGTGACAACCTACAAATAATTACGAAGGACTCTATTTTTCTAATATAAAAGTTCAAAGCAAAAATCATGCCGGGCACATCACATGCACAAAAATCATGTTAAAGATTTACTACTTCTTACTTTTTTTTTTTTTTAAACCTGGTACACCAGGGAAGATGGCATTAAGGCATATCAGCCAAAACAGTTTTGGAGAGTTCAGGAGGAACAGCCTCCTCCCAATCCTCATTGGACAAAAGATGGATAGCTCTTTTCGCAAGCCCGTGGGCAACAGAATTACAAAGTCTTGGAATGAAAATAAACTGACAATCTGAAATAGCCGAGGCAGCGGACTTTATAGCGGAAGCCACTGTACCCGCCTCCGTACTCTGCCTGTTGTCTTGGTTGATGAGGGAGATGGCCTTCGAGCAGTCGGACTGGACCATGACGCGAATAAAACCTCGATCCCGAGCTAGTTCCACGCCCCGAAGAATTGCCCATAGCTCAGCGACGAGTGGCGAGAAGCCGCGCTCAACAGGATAAGCGAAGGCAGACAGCACCGCCCCCGACGCGGCGTGAAACACTCCACCCATACCGCATCTTTGGGATGCCACCGAAACAGCGGCATCAACCGAGATCGCTATAAAACCGTCGGGAGAGGGGGGCCAACGGGGCCGGGCAGGGGTCTGCGGGGGGCTCAGCTTGTTGTTGCGTGATGCGTTCCGGAACTCCTCGAGATAACCGGTAGACCAATTGGCGAGGTCCACTAGATTCCTCACCCGCCCGTTGTGCAAACCGTCATTCTGGTAGTTCCATGCGCTCCAAGAAATAAACACAAAAGCTTCAAAGTTAGCCACTGAGAGACTCGTTTTCATGCGGGAAAGGAAATCGATGATGTCGCCGGAGAAGTTGGTTTTTATGTCCGCCCACCAGCCCGTGGATTTCCACAGAGGAGAGATTTTCCGGCAGCCCCACAGTGCATGGAAAGTATCTTCATACGGCACCCCACATCTCCGGCAGCCCGGGTCTATGGGCATGCCCTGTCGCACCAGGTTCCCGCCGGAGGGGATCCAACCCCGAGCCGCCCGCCACAGGAAGAAACGAATTTTGGGAGGAATCTTTAGCTTCCAAAGGCTTTCCCACCATTTCCTCGAAGCGCTGGAGTTGGACGTCTCGCCAACGGGAATGAGATCGCTCAGGGCTCGGTAGCCGCTCTTCACCGAGTACTCACCGTCTTCCGAGAAGTGCCAACATAGTGTATCCTCGTTAGCGCCCACTCCATCGGGGAGCCTAAGGATTTCACGCACATCATCTTCCTCGCACCAGCCCCGAAGAAGCTCCACATTCCCCCCAAGGGAACCTAAGGCTCGCCACCGAGATCCCGGGTGGTATCCTATTACCAACGCGTAGGCTGAAATTTCCGGGGCGAGGGATCCACTTGCCGGATCGCGCCTCGACCGAGTCGCCTCTCCCGATCTGCCACCGTGTTCCCAAATCAATAACTTTGCGTCCCCAAAGCAGCCCCTTCCATAAACTAGAGGCGTGAGGGGAGCTCGAGGCCTCTAGGATGCTCGAGTTCGGAAAGTAGGAAGCTTTGAGGACTCTAGCTCCCAACGAGTCGGGTAATCGCAGCACCCTCCAAACCGTCTTGGCTAAGAGGGCTTGGTTAAACCGTTCGAGGTTTCTAAAGCCGAGTCCGCCTCTCTCCTTGCGTTCGCACAACTTCTCCCACGTCCCCCAATGCATTTTGCGTTTTTCCTCATCACTCCCCCACCAAAAAGCCGCCGCCATGCGGTGAAGATCCGTAATAAGAGTCTTTGGGAGTTTGAAACAATGCATCACGTAGTTAGGGATTGCTTGAATGATAGCCTTGATGATAATCTCTTTACCGGCCAACGAGAAAAACGAGCCCTTCCAACCCTTCACCTTTTTCCATACCCGCTCCTTGAGGAAGCGGAAGATAGCCGCTTTGCTTCGCCCCGTCGTCATGGGGAGGCCGAGGTAACGTTCATGGGCTTCCGTTTCAGCAACTCCAAGAGCCCAAACAACATCCATTCTCGGCCCCGGCCTCACCTTTTTCCCGAAGCTCACCTCCGACTTCTCGAAATTAATAACTTGGCCCGAAGCTCGCGCATACGTCTCGAGGCATCTCTTAACCTCCCTCCCTTGACTCCCCGTGGCCTTGAAAAAAAATAATACTATCGTCGGCGAAGAAAAGGTGGGAGACTCTAAACCCCGGAATGCCAAAACGGATACCGTTGATCAAACTCAGGTCCTCCGCTCGACGAAGGAGGGCCGAGAGACCTTCGGAGCAATATAAGAAGAGGAAAGGGGAGAGCGGATCCCCTTGGCGAAGCCCTCTTTGCGGAACGATGTCATCTTTATATTCCCCGTTCACCACGAAGGAGAAGCGGACAGTTCGCACACACCTCATCACAAGCTGAACCCACCGTCTATCATACCCGAGAGCTAGCATAATAGACTCGATGAAGTCCCACTCAACCCGGTCATAGGCCTTAGACATGCCCAATTTAAGGGCTCCGTAGAACCCATTTCTGAATCTACCTCTCCGCATCGTATGTAGCCCTTCAAACCCGACCATCACGTTGTCAATAATCTGCCTTTCTCCCACAAAAGCACCTTGGTTGTCGGAGATAGCCGCTTTCATCGTGGGCTTGAGGCGGGCCACGATGCATTTCGCCACCGCTTTGTAGATGACATTACACAAGCAAATCGGTCGAAAATCCTGCATCCGGGAAGGCTTCTCGCATTTCGGGATTAAGACGATGGCGGTCTCGTTCAACTCCCCGAGCTCATGATCCTCGTTCAAAATGCGGAGACACAAGCTAGTAACATCGTCGCCCACGACATCCCAAAATTTGCGATAAAACAGCCCCGGAAAACCGTCTTTCCCAGGGGCTTTGGTCGGATCAATCTCGAAGAAAGCACTCTTGACCTCTTCCTCCGTGAACCGGGCCAGAAGAAGATCGTTCATGTCGGCTGTGATGACCGAGGCAATTCCCCTCGAGATCTCTGCCAACTCAACACCACTCGGCTGCGAGGAAGAGAACATATTAGTGAAATAACGATAAATGATGGCTTGTACCTCCTCTGCGGACTCGGTCCATACACCGTGCTCGTCAAAAAGACCCGTAATATGATTTTTCTTCTTGCGTGTCGTGGCTCTCCGGTGAAAGAACTTGGTATTGCGGTCTCCATCTTTCAGCCAGGCAATGCGACTCATCTGTTTCCAATAAGTAGCTTCCTTATCCAAGAGCACATTAAGCCGTCTCTCTTCTAAGCGCACCGCAGCCTCCTGGATGGGCCTACTCGAAGAGTTTAGTTCCTCAAGCGTAGCCCGTTGCTTCTCGATGAGCGCCCGCATTTGCCGATATTTCCCGCGGCCCCAAAAGGAAAGGGCCTTAGAGCACTCCGCCAAGGACCGATGGACATTGCTCGACCATGTCCTTTCGATGATATCACCGCATTCCTTTTCCTCGCACCACGCAGCCTCGAAAAAGAACCGTCGAGAGTGTCTTTGCTTTTTACCCGCAGCCCCCGAAACATTCCCCTCGAGCCGGAGAAGGAGGGGTCTGTGGTCCGACGCCCATAATTCAAGATGCTCGACGCTACCCAAGGGGAAGACCGAGACCCAGTCAGAGTTGGCCACGCACCGATCCAATCGCTCCCAGATAAAGACATCACCAAACTTCATTCTCCACGTAAAAGGATCACCCGTGTACCCAAGGTCCACGAGGTCATTGTCATCAACAGCTTTCCTGAACGCATCTGCCCCGGAGCCCTCGTATTCCCTCCACGCTTCTCGTGTGCAGACAACAGCTCGTTGAAGTCGTCGCCACAAAGGAGCGGACCCGGTGAGAGCTCGCAAACCCGCCGTAGGAGTTCCCAAGAGAATTTCCTTAACATCACGTCCGGGTTTCCGTAAAATCCAACAAATCTCCAGAAAACGCCTTTATTAGTACACATTCTGGCCTCGATATGGAACCGAGAATACGAGCCTACACTCACACTCGCTTCTAGGTTCCATAACAAGATCAGGCCTCCGCTCCGCCCTACTGATTCCACCGCAAAGCACCCTCCAAACCCCAAAAACATTCTCAAACGCTCGGCCACCGACTTCGATAGGCGTGACTCGGAGATAAAGACAAACTCGGGATTGTGCTTTGACACGTGGAACCGGAGGGCCTCCCTCGTCCAGGGGTTGCCAATACCCTGGACGTTCCAGAGAAGGCCTATCATGGCTCCCGGCGGCCTTGCTCCGCAAGGGTCGCCGATGAAGAGTCAGGAGAACCGAAAGCCATATCTCCTGTGGGAGAAAGCACTTTGGGTGGTAGCGTGACAGAGTCCCCCACATCCGGAGCGACCCCTGTGTTGCTTGGGGAAGGGAGGGTCGCCGGTCGGCCAGCTGGCAGCTTGCGTTTCCTGGTGGTCGTGATCGCCGGGTCTCGACGTTCCCGGGAATGAGCACTTCCACGTGACGAAATAGACTTGAGCAGCTTTGGGCCGAGTGGTTTTTTTGTAAACGCCGAGCGAACGGAGTCCCCTAGGCGAGCGACTTCCAAAGGATCTGGCTGAAGATTGGAGGGTGGGCCGGTATTAATTGGCCCGGAGCCGATGGAGCCCAGGCTGGTATGAGAACCCATATCCTTCCCTTTTGAAAAATGGGCTGTAGATCTGCAAACCTCTTTAACTGGGCGCAAACTTACATTTCGGCCCAACCCATGAGGAGGGTTCACTGCTTTAAATTTATCCAAACCTAGCTGTACATCAACTTGAGAGTTGTGCATAAAATTCAAAGGAGTGGTCACAGTGGGCAGAGAACCGTCAGAGGTCTTCCTTAAAACAAGGTTCTGATTTTCATCTTTCCTCTTCTTCAGGGGCCTTTCAACGAGATCTAAACACAAATGAGGTAAGGTTGTTTCCCCAGGATCCGGGAAAGACGTGCAGGTTGTCACCTTTCCGGTCTTGGCCCAAGAAAACCTCTCGGGATCCGCTCCCTCAACCTGACGCGCTTCCCGGTGCGTGGGCGCCACGCTACCAGAAGAAGGGTTCCCGCTTAACCCCGCCTGAGGTACGGCCCTCCCCGCTGAGTAAGAACCATCTTTCCTCGCCGTGAAACAGTTCTTGGCTTTTGACTTTGCATCCAACCAAGGCCCATATACAGGTACCTCTCCGCCGCCTACCTCCGTGACCATCGTATCGGCGCTCCGGTGGCAATCAGCAACTTCATGTCCCAGGCATCCACATCTAAAGCAGAGGAGGCCGATGTTCTCGTACTTCGCCTACATCCAAGTCGGGGGAAGGCCCTCTCTGTCGAGGAAGAAGCCTGGAAAAAGAGGCGAGGTAATTGCAATTTTGGCTTGGAATCTGATGTGGTTGTCGTAGCGACTCCTTGAGTTCATGTTGCATTTTAGGAACTCGCCGAAGTGACTTGAGATCCTCCTGACGCCCTTATCGTTGGCCATCGCCGGAGGAAGATTATCCAGTCGGATCCAGAACGGGCTTGAGGAGAAATCTATCTCGTCGAGGCTCAGATGGTCCGGCCATTCTTCCACCAAGAGTTGGGCTCCTTTTACCGTCCAGGGTCTCCGATTAAGGAATGCTCTCCTATCCTCTGCGAGTGCAAACCAGAGCGTGAACAAACCTAGTTTGGGTTCCTTAAGCGTCCACTTCCCCACCCCACGCCAAGCGTTCGTCAGGACGGCTGACAGTGTGGCTTTGCTCAGAGGTTTCGTAGAAAGGAATTTCGCCGCTAGGATGTGTTCACCGGATGAATGGGCCCGAGAATCAGAGGGGCCATCGTGTCCATTAAGTTCCGAGGCGGAGATGGATATAGCCGGAATCGGCGGGTCCGCCATAGAGAAGCTCCAGACGACACGGAAGGGACGGGGGACCCCTCCAAGGACTAATCTGCGATTATCCCACAAAAAGTTCAGTCGGAAAGCTGGTTACCGATGAAGGACTAAACGTCGGTGTTTAAGAGCTCTGGTGGACGGAGAGAAAAAGTCCATCGTTTGTTTTGTAATTTTCGTCGTAACCATGCTTTTTTTTTATCTTGCTTTATTATTGGGACATGAAACATATGGGTTGAGAGATCATCTCTCTTTGTCCGTAATGGGACGCATTACAGAATTACTACTTCTTACTTATATATGGTCAACATCATGCAAATAATAAAGAGAGTTAATTTTGTTTAAAAATCAAAATCCCATTAAAAAAAATTAAAAATATCGTGCTAAAATCTTTCATTTAAAAAATCAAAATTCTGTTCAAGATTTAATATTATCTGAGCGTCAAATGACACTCAAACTTTGTGCTTGTTAATTTTCAAACTCTGTTTTCTAATCATAGCGAAAACGAAATAAAAGCAGAGAAATTTAGGGGCTGTTCGGTAACATTTTTGTTTTTTGTTTTTCAAAATACAAATTCTATTTTGTTTTGTTTTCTAATTTTTAAAAAATAAAAACATGTTTGGTAAATGCGTTGTTGTTTTTTGTTTTTAAAACGAAAAAACAAAAACATGTTTGGTAATCACATTTTTATTTTTTTAAATAAAAAATAAAAAACATGTTTGGTTTGTCTGCTTTTAAAGTATAACAAAAATCATGGGATAAATTTGTTATTATTTAAAGTATAAAATATGAAAAAAAAAATTAAAAATTAAGGTCTTTTTTTTTTGTTTTTTTTGTTTTTTTTTTAGAGAGCTATAACATGAGCTAATAATTCTGGGAATGAGTTATAAACATAAACAGTAATTTAGAAATAAGATTACTAAATAAGGCTAAATAATTCATTTATCTGTTAAGCAACAAATTAATGTGAAATTATTTAATAACAAATTTTCTCGTAAAATAATGATAATTGTTTGTTTTTTTTTTTTTTTGCGGATAAGATTTCTAAACATAAAGAAAAAGAAAAGAAAAGAAAAAGACTATAGACCTGACGAGATTTGCAGTAGTCAAGTTCAGTCCAGGAATCCTCGTCAAAGACCTTCCCTTGAGGCCACGAAGGATTCGGAACCATAGCCGAGATCGACGACGTGATCACCACGCGCTTCACGCCCGCGTCTCTGGCGGCGCGCAGGACGTTGACGGTGCCGTCGACCGCCGGCGAGAGTAGCTCGGCCTGCGGGTCCCGCGGGGCTTCGAGCGTGCAGGGGGACGCCACGTGGAAGACGCCTCAGCAGCCTCGGACGGTGGCGGAGACGGCGTCGGCGTCGAGGAGATCGGCGGAGAAGATGTGGCGTCGGCGTCGAGGAGATCGGCGGAGGAGATCGGCGTTCGAAGAGAAGAAGAATCTCGAGAGTTTTTGTTTTTAAAAATTTTGAAAACAAGTTTTTTTTATTCTCCAGTTTTTGTTTTATTCTCTCCCCTATTTTTAAAAACAAAAAACAAAAATGACTTTATCAAACACGTTTTTTTTCTTCTTAAGATCATTTTTTTATTTTTAAAAACAAAAAACAAAAATTAAAAACGTTACCAAACAGCCCCTTAGTCAATGACTCATAAACGCTATAATTTTCTAAAGAAAACGACAATTTCTTTTCCTAAAAAATACGACACTTTTTAATAAAAAACACACGCAATACTTGTTTTCCAGTTTATCCTGTTCTATTCGTTTCTTTTCATTCCCCTCCACAAACAACTCCGTAACAAATTACAGGAATAATAATAATAAAATTAAAAACAAATAAACAAAATTATCCAGTTTTTACGGAGCAGTACACGTGGACTTTAGTAAGACGATTATACCCCTAAAGGTCGTAAAATCTACGTTCACTGTCATCTTCAACTCGCTTCGTACCACTTTCTCGCATGTACAGAGAAAAAGAAGGAGAAAGAATAACACAGAACAAGAAAGAAATTCCGAACATAACAACGAAGCTCAGAATTCGGTAGGACAAAGGATTCAAGGAATAGTTTTGGATGAGTTACTTTCGGTTTCTATACACAGAAGAGAGAAATATTCACAAAATCAATAGGAAGATCGATAGAAGGAAGAAATATCGACAACGCAGAAGTTTCGTCTTGTCCAAAAATGGTCAGCTTTCATAATCTCTTCTTTCTTTCTCTTAGAATTTTTTTACATTTTGTTTCGATATTTTTGATGAATTAAAGATCATAAGCTTTTACATAAAAGAACTCTCTTTGTTTATTTATGTATTTCAGTTTAATTTTAATTATATATATATATATATATATATATATATATATATATTTGTGGTGTACAAGAAGTAGAGAATATCATCAGCTGATAAATCACGAACAGAGATGGAAATCGTATATTTAGCGTTTGTTGATTGATTCTATAAAATATGGGAAATTCGATCGCGCGGCTAAATTTGGGGACGCTTTTTTTTCTCTCTCTCTCTCTCTCTGTTTTTTAATCACCCTTGAAATTAAATATCTTACATTAATTTAGGCAGTGATTTTTTGCGGGCTAAATTCGTGCTCCCATTAGATTCCTCCTCAATGGTTCAGAGACAACTTATATAACTCTGTGATTTTTTCATATTGATTCTCTTTTTCTTTTTCCTCTCTTTTCATTTCCTCTGATTTTCTTGATTTCCAACTTTGATTTCATGCGAGCATCGATAATTGATCGCTGTGGTTTTTTCGGTGCATTTTGTAATTGATTTCGTTCTCAGATTCTCAATATCCAGTGAATTAGTCGTTCTATCTGATAAGCAAACCTGGCTTTTTTTCCACAGTTGATGAACATTTAGATTTTGTATCTGAAGTTTATTTTTCAAAGCCGTTGTAAAGAGGTATTAATTTTTTATATTATGTTTTGGACATTCACTATGCTAGAGAAATGAATTCTTGAATTTTTTTTTTTAATTTTTTTTTTATTATTGTACTATGTTTATCATAATGTTATCCAGAAATGAATTCTTGGACAGAAATGAATTCTTGGATTTGTTTTGAGTGTACTATGCTTATAGTGATGTTATCCAGTTATTCGAGGTCACTCGTTATTCTTGAATTTTTCGAATAATCTATCATTTTTCTGCAATTTGTTGGTGACGACGAATGATTTGGTTGTTCTTATTTAATTCTATTGCAGTTTTATACAATGTGCTTGCTGAATAATGATGTAGCAATCAACGTTTTTCGTGATAGATTTCTAAGCAGGAGATACGTAAACAAATCTAGTAATCTTGTAGTTTATTTAACTATTCTTATGGTTTCAAGATTGAGCAATTGGTTTAAACGATTCGCGATTGATAATGTCCCATTTCCTTCGTATGTAAGAAAGTGTTTGCTTTGGCTACTACTAAACCAAAATAAATACAAATATTTTATTCTCTGGCTTTCTCTATGTTATTTATTTATTTTTTTATAAATTCCTGTTGTATCAGTGGGTTGACATGTTTGGTTGTTAGATTTTTTTGGCGCTCGTCAATTTCTGAATTTCGTACGGTTTATTATTCTGTACAGACACATGAAAAAATGCAACTTGCTGTTCCAAGGTTCAACAATGATGTGCTTGGAATGCAATTCGGAGGCACTGATTCCATACCGAGGAAGTACCAAAAGAAAAAACATTGCAAAAAAATTTCCGAGGTCATTTATTATACCCTTCTATTCTTAACAAATAATTTTAAATTGAACTCCGTACTAGATTACTCATATCTAATCTTATCTTCAGGTTCATCAAGTTTCGCCCCTCGCTTGGACGAACTCTGATGACAGGTATGTATCTATTCATATGCAGATACCGTAAAATCAGATTTACTAGATTCTGGTTCTTAGGTTGGATTTGTATTTGTGAACTGTGGTAGATTCTCGGGGTAAATTGGTGGTGACGTTTATCTAACTGGTGTGTGGTGTAATATAATTTTGGACAAGTTTTCTATATTTCAAGTTTACTCTAGAAATTCTCATACAGGTGTGATAAACTTCAAGAATACAAGTTTATTATCCAAAATCAGAGAACCTTTTTCTCAAGGATCTATGGGAGAGGATTAATTGTTGCCCTTAGGCTGTCAGTTTTAGTTTTGGACTTCAGTTCCTTTTCTTCGACTGATATCAATCGAGACCGGTCATGTGCGATTAATTTGTATTTTTCTTTGTCTTCCCATAAAGCTTTCCACCCTTTTTCTATTCTTCATATTATTGAGTTTCTTCTTAGAAACACTTATCAAAGAATCCTGGTTTTGAGTGACTGACATTTATTTTAATGCATATAATTTCCCAGGTTTCCTGTTCTTACATTCTTGACAGTTGAACCCAATGGTCATTGGAGAATTGTAGCAGTACCATTACCTTACCCGGAATCGAAGCCGTCAGAATCTGGCAGCTCACAGGATAGTACGGACTGTTTGCATTTGGTTCCTCTGCCAATTGATTCTGCCCAGCCCGACAGAAAGAGTGTTGCGCAAGAAACCGCTGGTACTACAAACAGTCTTCCCATTAATGGTTCAGCCACGAATCGTCAGAATAAGGCTTCCAATAGAACTGTGTGGAAGGAGCTTCCGAAGAATCTTCTTTGCAAGCCCGTTACGGCCGCCTGTAGCTCAGCTTCGACTAAACCAACATGTGTTTCGAAAAATGAAACCACAGCAAAGAGAAGCCATGGAAAGAAGAACAAAAAGAAGCCGAAACGAGGAAAGAAGAGTCCTGATTCAGCCTCTGGAACTCGCGACAGTGATGATGGTGATCAAAAGGAAACACCAAAGACGTGCTCTTCTCCCAGTAAGGATGTGGAAACGTCTCGATCTCAGGTGTCGGAGCCGGTGCTGGTCCTCCGTCCGAGTAGTAGTCACGGTACCAAACCTTGTCACGGTCCGAAGCGGCGAGAAAAGGAAAATGCCAAAGCTGAGCATCTTTCAGGAACAAAGGGCTCTTCTGGCTGTAGAAGATCACCTAGTAATGTGGTAGATTCCTGTAGTAATAATAGTCCCGACAAAACAAGCCAAGCCCATCATAGTAGTAATGGTAAAGAAGACCATTTAGCTTCGTCTAATAGGATTGTACAGAACCAGACAGCTTCTCAGTTACCAAAAAGCGTGGGGAATCATTGTGGTCAGACCAGGAGGGAAAGTGCACGTTCCGTGTGGCAGAAGGTTCATAAAAATAGTGCCAGTGATAATCCCGGTGACTCGAACAGAGTTTCAGCTCCTTCGCAATCAAACAGTGACGATCTCGAACAAGCCAAGCAACTTGAAAGGAGTGGCCTTGATTCAAAAGAAGAATGCAGTTTCTGGGCTGAAAGCGGGTGTGATAGAGAGACTGTACCGCCGAGTGAGATTTCATGCGTCGCGTCGAAGGCCGTTGACCAGAATGTTACGACTCGAGACTCGGTGTCTCCTCCGAGAGAAAGGGTATGTAGCAAACGTTCCGGCTCAAATCAGTCATTGTTACAAGCGTCATCTCCGGAGTTTATTCCCAATCTTTTTGGGAACTCGGTAAGACAAGCACTGGAGAGAATCTATCTTGCAGATTCCGGTGCGCAAGAGCACAACTTCGGATTCGGTGCACAGAAATGGATGCCGATAGGGTTAAAGGACCTTGGACTGGAAAGCTGTGCTGTCAGTTCTTCGGCGGAATGTGCTGTGAAAAGTCAGACCGCCGGAGATATCCCTCGACCCCGTAAAGACAAGATCTTCAGAACTCTAGAAACGGTAGATGAGCAAGAAAAGGGCGGTACTCAGAATGACAAAGCCTGGCGTTCAGATGAAGAAAATGGAGTTTCGGTTGCTTCAGAATCGGCTCTGGACAAAGTAGCAGAGGCTGTGAATCGGGCTTATGAGTTGCAAATGGAATCGGAAGCCATTGAGAAGTCTTCGGGTCGCCCACTTGCCGAATTCGAAAGACTTCTTCAGAAATCGTCTCCAGTCATTCATCAACCACGAATCCATTCGATCTGTAACATTTGCTCGAGAGGCACATCATTGTGCGGACATGAGAGACCCGGCTCTCCTCTGTCCTTCATATGGGAGTGGTATGAGGAGCTCGGGGTCTGCGGGTTGGAAGTTAATGCAGACGATTACGAGAGAGCAGAGAGATTCGGCATTGATTTTGTTCCCTTCAGTGCTTATTTTGTCCCTTATTTGTCTGCTGTTCAGCTCTTCGGGAAGACTGTCTCTAGTGCTGAGGTGGATTTGGAAAGCTTTCGATGCTGTGGCTCGGAACGATCTTCAGCGTCAAATGAGCCAGAGTTGCTTTTTGAGTATTTTGAATCGGAACCACCTCAGCAGAGACGGACTTTGTATGAGAAGTAAGTTCCTTTTTTTTTTTTTTGGGTTATATTTAACCTTTATTTTCTCTGTCTTGTTTGGATTAAGGAAGGAAATGTATAGCTAAAGTGTAAAATCTTAAAAAATCACATGTGTGTCGGATTTCATTTTCACTGTCTCGCACATGTTTGCTTCTTCTTTTCTATTTAATTTTCTAATTTCGGTAGTCTTTCCCATTAAATTTTGTGAATGACAAAATATCAAGGAATCAACTCTCTTCCCTAAAATTTTGTATGTACTCCAAACAACGAAAATAATTTAGTTTTCAACACAACTTTTCCTCACCATTCGTATTTCTTTAAAAAAAAATTATTTACCAAAATCCAGGTTCTGAGAAGGCTTTGTAACATTGAAATTCAATAAAATGATTATAAAAAATCTTTGCAAATATCAGGATACAGCAGCTAGTTGATGGCAATGGACCTCCACAGTACCAAGGCCAAGGAGACCCGACGAACCTGGACCGTGCTAAACTAAACGAACTTCACCCCAAATCCTGGTTTGTATCGTCGATATTCTTTCAATTTCAAATCGGAACAGTGATCGATTTAATAACATTGAAGTTTTTTTTATATTACTTGTGTTTCAAGTAATTCGATTTTTTTTTCGGGATCTTAATTCTTTGAAAGCATCTTGGTTCAGGTACTCTGTGGCTTGGTACCCGATATACAGGATTCCAGAAGGTAATTTCCGTGCGTCTTTTTTGACATTCCACTCGCTCGGTCACTTGACGCGTCGAAGCTCGGGATTCGATTCGAAAGGTGCACAAGACTGTATTGTATGTCCTGCTGTGGGTCTTCAGAGTTACAATGCTCAGGTTTTCATCGCCAACTCTCTTATATTTTTGTATTCACCGAAAAAATTGGTCGTTCCAAAACTTAGTCCACAAATTCGGCCACAATTTTAAAATCCCATAGATAATGACTTTTCAAACTGTAGACAATCGTTACATTTTTTTTTTTTAGTTTCATTTTAGAATAAGGGTGGTTTACAGTTTCAATTCAAAAACCGGTATTTGTGGAAGCCGGGACTCTAGGAATTAGCATTTAGAAAACTGGTATCTACGGAATTTAACCTATTAGAAAATGGATATGGAATTGCATAGATCTTGAATTTAACACAAATATAACAATTTTTTTTTTTGATAAAATCCTACTTTTGATAACAAATATATTGATAATGCCCACTAAATTTCTAACCGTCGCGTCATTAAGAAAGTCTGTATAGGACATATAACTTCTGTTGTCATATTCCAAATGCCATTTTCTTTCTAACACTGGATCCTGCTTGTCTTACTGAGTAAATGTTTAGACCTCAATTTTTTTTTTCTTGAATAATCTCCGAGTCTATTGAAGTTCAATTTTAATTCATTCCCCGAAATTTCTGTTGAGACTCGGTACCTGGGTTTCCTTCTACTCGACCTAATTGTCTTGTAACCATAACATCTGACAATTTTTGTTTTTGTTTTTGTTTACGCATTGAACAGTCCGAGTGCTGGTTTAGCCTACGGAGCTCAATTGAAGAAACGGCGCGGGATATAAACCGGTATGAAATTTTGAAGGAGAGAGTAAGGTCACTAGAAGAGACAGCTTCGCTAATGGCAAGAGCGACTGTGAAGAAGGGAAACCAGACTTCAGTGAATCGGCATCCTGATTTCGAGTTCTTCTGCTCCAGAAAGCGTTCCTGGTAACGCAATAGAATTTGTACATTTGCATAGATAGACTTTGCCCTAGGAAAAATAAAAAATACAATAAAAGAAAGCAAATAACTTTTTTTCGTTATTTTTGGACATGATTTAGTTTCTTGGTGTTTAGTTTTGGGCTTAACCCTTTGGTGTTATGTAAATATGCTCCCTGGGGTTACGCTTACAGTACTTGGGATTTAATGTAGAAGTTTTGAAGTTTGGTGAATATATTTGATATGACATCATATGTGAAGTCATATTTTTTTCTTCTTTCTTTCTCATGTTTGTGCTGAGATTTTAAGAAAACTGTATCATATATTCAGGAAAGTTTTTTCTAGATAAAATCCTTTTTTTTAAACCAGTGTTAAAATCGAGTCCGAGTCTATTTCATGTAATATGTATCCTAATGTTCGAAGTTCTTGTGTAGTCTCTTTTAATGCTTCAAATATTATATAATTTATTGACCGTGTTGCATGTATAAACAAATGTCTGCTACTGATAGGAACCATTATTAGAGCATAATGACTTATTGATAAGAACCTTTAATATATATATATATATATATATATATATATATATATATATATATATATATATATATATATACACACACATTTAATAAAACTACAACAATTTTAAGATAAACTCGAGTCTTCGAAAGACCCGAAAATATTCTAAAATCACTGTTTAACTGACTACTAATTACTATGCGTACCCTTGTCGGTCGTTTAGCTACGCTAATGTGCTATTTAATCAAAACCTCATGTACAACTCCAACGACTCAAAGTTGTATGATGGATGATTTAGATTTTTTGTTTAATGATTTCCAATTTCCAGTTATTTATATATATTATTTCTAATTGAGAGGTCTACATATAGGGTCAAGCGGCTATATAGCCAAATAGAACTTAAGCTTTTACAAAATAGCCATAGTTTGTCAATTATAAGCAAACTAGCCAAAGTAAGATTAATCTAGGTTGGATTAAATTTAATCCCAACGAACTATAAAGATATAATGTAAGGTTTATGAGGGTTGGATTAAAATTAATCGAGGAAGGATTAAATTTAATGACAATCTGGAATCGAGGATCTGAAGCAGAACCGAAACATCTCCTTCTTCGGCGACGCGATTCTTGCGTCCTCGACGCTCGCGATGTTCCCGATCGCTCCGTCGATCTTACCTCCCGTCGGACTCTCCGTCACGGCGGTGAAGGCGAGGAGATCGACGGAGATTCGGGACTCTCCATCACGCTACGGCGACGAGGAGGGCTTCCTCGCTGGAAAGGTTCGTTGGACTTTGCCTCCGGCGGCGGTGCCGGCGTTCTTCTTCGGAGTGATGAGTCCGAAGTTGCAGAGAAGAGCTCTTGGAAAAATCTGGCGGCGGTACCGGCGTTCTTCTTCGTTCTGTGGATAATCTTTTTTTTTTCTTCCTATTAGAGGTGGCTATTTTGCCTAATCTAATGAAACTATGGCTATTTTGCAAAAGCCATAGTTTGAATTGGCTAGTTCATGCCATTTTTTCTTAAATTTGATTCCAGAGAACCAGATTCTATTTTTGATTTTTTTGGGTTTTCACTTTCTTATGATACGAATCATACGATTTGGAAATTGGGCTATTGAATTGTGTGAAAGCACCACGTAACTAACCAACTATATATGTATATACACACGCACAGAGATGATTACATATCCAAGCACACATTTGTAAATACATACATTAGAGGTTAGGTTCATTGGCCAACTGTGTATTTGGGCAACCTGTAATCTGAAAACGGAATAGAGACAGAGTAGGGCCAGCCAATTCACTGCTTGTTTTTCGTTGAAGGGCGAGATTTCTTTCTTATGTTATAGTCATAACCTCAATAAATTCACACCTTAGTTGGGACTTTCTTTTTTTCTTTTTTTATTTGCTATGTATTTAGACAGTCACTCCTTAAACTCGCTCGCATATATTCCTTGTATGGATGGAGGGCTATGGATTCACGAAAATAAAGTAGTTGATAATTACAGAAATCATAAATTTTCATGTCCTATTTATTTTGCGGACTTAATTATCCCGAATTTGTTTTTCTTTTCACATTTCCGAGTCTGACTATAGATTATAACAGCTAAGACACGGGGATGAAAAGCCAACAATTTCCTTCTAAAATAGTAAGAAAACACCTGGCTAATTTTTCAGTAGTGTTTCTCTAGACCATTATTATTATTGTTATCAAGTAATTTATGAAAATTTCCTTATATTCATGCATTTAATTTACCAATTCTTATGCCGTTATTTCTACATTTTATAAATAACACTCTGAGAGCAAAAAATAACACATCAAATCCATACACAAGGTCCAAGCCCACAAAGAAACTCAAGCGTCAAGCTCCAAGTCACCACTCATAAAATATCTTTCAAAAGACTCTCAACTAATGTTTTCAAGCTAGACTTCTTGAGAAATCTTCAAGACAAAGCAACAAAAATGACCACCTGGTCGGCCAAAAAAGAAGAACACTACCCGGCCGTCTTAACTCGGCTAAGACCACCCGGTCATCTTCATTCGGCCAAGACCACCCGGCCATCTCCATCACCCAATCAAGTACTTTTCACCAAACTCTTGGCTCCTATAAATACCCCACTCATTCACAACACAAGTAAGTTTTTCCCAACTTGTCAAAACTCTACAAAAATCACACTACAACTCTCTCTCTCTAGAAAACATAGAGATGAGTACAAATCGTTCACCAAGAACACAATACAACATGATTAATGTTGAGGGTCGGAGCGCACGCCAAGGGAAATCCTCCGCGTCCCTCTAGATTACGCATTTTCTTGTGGTTAGGTGAAAGTGCAAGGATTCGAAGAACACGAAGAACGTGGAAGATGCAAAGACTCGAAGACTTGAAGATTCGGACACTCGATGATCTGAAAACGATGAACGCAAAGGTTACGAACAAGTGAAAAACACGGAGAACGAGGAAGATTCAAAGGATTGAAGACTCAAATAAGCAAAGACTCAAAAACTCAACGAAGACCGCGAAGAACACGATGAACGCGAAAGATCCCAAGACCCAGAAACCCAAGGACTAGGAAACCCGAAGATCCGAATAACACGAACACGGCGAGAAGAGAAGAATTTCATCAAACTCAACCTACGTGCGGTCATAGGGTCCGGCCCTAGATCGAACCACGGACGGTTCTTAGTGCTAATCCAAAAATGCGATTAATTACACCAATCATGATCAAATACTATTATTTGTAGATGGAAAAATTGTACCATTGAAACTAAACGTATAATCTAATTCTGATCTACCATTAATGCTATTATTCGTTGATGGAAAAAATTGTACAAAATAATCATTTTGAAATTAATTGATTAGCAAAATAGTCAACATTTCAAATTTTCAGCGAAGTAGCCAAAGTTACGTTGTCAAATATTTTTTTTACACCAAAATTAATTTTTTTGACAATTATTATAAGCAATTTATCACTTAAAAAAATATTAATCTTAAAATTAATTTTGTTTTTGAAACCTGATTACGCACATTTGAACTATTCTTCTAATCTTAGGCAAACTTTGATTATTTTACAAATCTTTAAATTTAAATCGGCTATTTAACCAAATCACCTTCCTATATTACTGATTTCATTCTCAACTAAATAGATTTATATACTTCTATAATTACTTTCATTCACCTATTAGCACGGTAGCCAATTGTTTTAAAATTAAAATTTAGCCACATAAAACATTGTGAATTTCAATCATTCTAATATACTATCCTCAAACCCATTTTTATTTGAAAAATTAGTCGATCTAAGCCACATCAAACGTTGCAATTGTAATCTAGCCAACGTTTCGTTTAATTTTCGAATCTAGCCAAATTTGATGACGTGTCATATTTATGTAAGATGGTATTTACTATATTAACCTTGGTTTGGTTTCAAAAATACTAGCCCACGTTTTGAAACTTGGTTTTGTAGCCGAATTTTTTATATTCGGTTTATATTTCGAATTTTAAAAAAAAAAATTATAGTTGGCAAAGTTGGTTATTGAGCGTTTTTTTCTTTAATGAACATTATAGCCATGTAAGCAAATACAGTGTAAATGTTCGTAAATTTTTGTTAATCTCCGTAGTTTTGTTAATTTATGTTAATTATGGTAAATTTACATATGTGCAGGTAGAGCCGATTTCTTTCTTTTCCTTTAATACAGTATTTTTGTTTTCCAAAATTTATTTTCTAATTTTGAACGAGATTTTATCATAATTACGTGTATTCATTATCTTGTTTGACTTTATTCAATCAAATAAATATTTCCTTTCCCTTTTAATTATACCACCGAATCTCCTATTATGAATTCAAAAAGCTGAAATTAAATTGCTGAAATTATAGCCGTGTAAGCAAATACAGTGTAAATGTTTGTAAATTTTTGTTAATCTCCGCTGATTTGTTAATTTCCATTAATTATGGTAAATTTTTTGTGCATTTATTGCATTAAATTTTCTCTTTTAATTACATCACCGAATCTCCTATTAAATTAGCTAAATATCCAATTAAATTGCGAAAAAATTTGAAATTAATTGGCTGTATACAATTCAAACGTGGGCTAGTGTTTTGATCAAGTAAGTATACGAAAAAGGGTAAATTAGGTATTTTATATCCGTAAATTTCAGTAAATGGCTAGATTGCAAAATTTACCAAACGTTGGCTAGATTCCAAAAACCATGTTTCAAAATGGCTACGTTGCTAGTTTACCCTTTTTATTTTCGTGAGCCATGGCCGAGATTCCTTAATTTAGACAAGGCTCGTCAATTTCTCGGCCAACACCTTTTCTTAAATGAGTAATAGTTTGTAATTGTATTACTAATTTACAAGAATATGCACAAGTTTCTAGAGAATTAGCATGAAACCCACTTTGAAATACGAACAAATAGCCGAACATAACTAAACTCGGAGAGTTTTTAACACAAGCAAGAAATAACAGTGAATAAAATAATAAGATGAGCACTAATGATTTCGTGTTAGGTTTGGAGCAAGACGATGCTAATCTTAATCACGGTACGAACTAAAAAATGTGAATGAGAAAAGTGTTGGTTGGAGAGAGAAATACCTCGTCTCTATTTGATTCTAAACAACCTTCACTGAATGTACAATTGGGTATTTTTATATTGGTTAAAAAAAACCAATAACCAGTTAACTCGTCTCTAAATGTTGCAATTTTTACACGCGAAAGTGCACGTGTCGCTCAAGTAATATAGTGAATTAAGTACGAGTGTCGATCCCACGAGGAACAAACTTAATTAACAAACGAATCAACTAGCACGAATTGAACTAAACATGAGATGGAAAGATGTCACAAATTATTGACAAGTTCTAACGCAAATAAATAACAAAATACTCAAATAAAAGTTGTAAGCAGAAAGAGAGGCTAAGGACCAAGGCTTCACGGGTTTATTCAACGGTTGGATACACGAATTTGACGCACAATCAATAATCAACTCACTACTCTTTGCTAACCATACTCACAGAATAATATTGCTAAATCTCTCTCGAGCATCTAACAACCTATGTCAAAATTAGGAAAATCTTCTCTCGATCTCAATCCCTAACAATGGCATGCATTAATATCAAGAGCATTCACACGATTCTATGGCAACCTAACTATCTCTAGCCTAGGCATGCATCATAGTATACATTAAACTATATTATAAATTTAAATATATCAATAAATAAATTGAAAATATAAATTCTATTTTTTATTATTTCATCTTGCACTAACTGTGTGTGAGGAAAAAAATCTTCAACTGCCATATATATATTCTTTAATAAAATATATATATATATATATATATATATATATATATATATATATATATATATCCACTTAAAACATACCAATTTTATTTTAGCCAACGTTTAGTTAATAATTGAAAATTAGCCAAATTGATGATGTGGCAAGTCAAACCACTTATTTTGTACCGAATATACCCTTATTAGTTAGTTAATTAAATTGATTTTCGGAATAAACAATTATCATTAATCTTTAAATTCCTAAATTATAGGATCTAGATTTATTATGAACTCAAAATCAATTGAAACAAAAAAAAAAAATGAACGGAGAGGATAGAAAGAGAAACAGAAAAGAAAATATAATTTCTGATTGTAACAGATCTTTTCCAAAAAATAGGCTTTTATTCACCTTTGCATTCCAGACCTCATTAAATTTAATGATAGCAAAAGGTTATTCCTTCCCATCCATTATTCTTACAAAAAAATAGAAAAATAGCCAAATCAAACGTTATGATTTGCTATATAGTCAAGATTTTGTAAATACTAAGTAAATAGCCACTCGGATGACGTGGCCCAATTATATATTTTTTCATCTCCGAAAATTGCCCCTGTTTGAGTTTTGAATTTCGAATATTTTTTAAATTCGAATTATATAACTACCGGAATTTTGAATTTAAATTTCTGATTTCATGTGTGAACAGGAACAAGTCTACTTAATGATTCCCTTTATTTAGGAACTAATTTGGACGTGGCATTTGCAATTTATTTGTTTCCTATTATATATTATTTTCTTATATTTATTGCTTGATTTATCTTGTCTCGTTTTAATATTTAAATTTCTTTTTTTTTTCCAACGCACATGTATTTATAAACGTTGTGATATCTCTCTTCCATGCCATGTCTGGATTTTCTCTTATTGAATCAGGTGGTGTAATTTTTTAATTATTGAATTCATTGTAGAGGTTCATCCCAGTTTACTAATGTATTTACGTATATTTACTTTGCTGTTATAATGCTGTTAAACTTTTTGAACGCCAATGGCTGGAGAATCACAATCCTTTGTCAGGTGGTGTAGATACAGAATGTAATTAAATGATTTACAAACTGTTATTTACGATGATCTTGATTTGAAAAACTTCCCCATGAATTTTGATGTTAATGTCAACAACCTATATACGCGAAATGATGTTCTTGTGTCGGCTATGAGCATGATTGCACTTCGGGGTAACTTTGAATTCAGGGTTGAAAGATCTAGTAAAACTCGATATAGTATTGTTTGTTTAAATGTTGGATGTTGTTGGATGATGAGAGAGTCTGTATGTTCTACATCAAATATGTGGGTAATTAGAACGTTTGTAAAAGAACATAATTGTTACGGATCATCCATTGTTCATAAACATAAGTAGGCGTCATCGTCGTTGATAAGCAAGTGTATAAAAGATGATTTTAGGGGCTCAATGGTTGATAAAATTTCAGCTGTTGGTGTTGTTGAAATTATGAAGACTCGGTATAAAGTTGATACTAGTTATTTCAAGGCATGGAAGAGATGTGCAGAGGCGCTAAAAGAGTTGCGTGGTGATTACGAAAAATCATACAGTCATTTATCTATTATTGGTGATTTGATTGCTGAGAAAAATCCAGGTAATTTCAATTTTT
Source organism: Urtica dioica subsp. dioica (assembly GCF_054948205.1). Classification (NCBI taxonomy): domain Eukaryota; kingdom Viridiplantae; phylum Streptophyta; class Magnoliopsida; order Rosales; family Urticaceae; genus Urtica; species Urtica dioica. The sequence continues at coordinate 20,819,172 of NC_142765.1, forward strand.
AAGTAATCACGCCCTGTTTTGGAGATTTTTTTTCTGGAAATGTTTAGTTCATATTGTAACACTGTATCATTATTTACACTGATTTTATAATTATCGCAGTTAGTATTACTTAATTGATTTACTGTTTTTTATATTAACACAGGTTCATACTTTATTACAGAAGTAAATCCGGATAAGTCATTCAAATATTTTTTCTTGGCTCTTGGGGCATCGGTCCATGGATTCCAGTATTGTAGGTCTGTTATTTCGGTGGATGGCACATTTTGAAAGGGAAATCACATGGTACGTTACTTTTGGCGACTGCTCAGGATGGAGACAATCATTTGTTCTCATTAGCTTATAGTATTGTTGATTATGAAAATGACAAATCTTGAAATTGGTTCATGGTACAATTGAGGCATGTTTATGGGGTTAAAGAAGACTTGGTATTTCTTTTTTATAGAAATTTGTCAATCCCTAAGGTTGTTCAAGATGTATTTTCCGAGGCCAAATTTGCTATATGCATGCAACACTTATGGGTGAACGTGAAAATAAAATTTGGAAAGTCTTTCATTCAGCCTCTGTTTTATCGGTGTGCTAAGGCTTACACGCCAAAAGAGTTTGATTTCTTTTTGAACATTATCTCATGCTCTAATAAGAAAATAAAAATGTATTTGCTACGAGCCAATCCAGAATTGTGGTCACGAAGTCATTGTGATTGATAGCCAGAGTTTTTGTTCTTGCCATTGTGAGTGACTTTGTTATGCCCTGTTCTTTGTGCATATTTGTTAATAATCTTTTTACCATTTCATATTGATATATTTTTGTAATGAACCTGTCCCACAAAAATGTATTTAAGCCATTACATATGTAACAAACTCGAGGGATTGACATATTCTGCAGTAAATATGTGTAAATAACATCTTACAAATAATAAAAAATGGGAGTATCTGATATTTACACATATTTACTGCATAATATGTCAATCTTATATCCTTGTAAAATCCAAAGACACCAATTCTTCAAACACATTTACAATGGTATTAGTCATACACTACCACACATTCAAACATGACTTCAATACACTACACAACAAGATTTAGACATTACACATCAAGTTTTAGACATTATAGTTATACCCAAACCACCAACACCCATTGCAACGATTAGGGTTTTCTTAGCAGTAAACAAGGATTTACAATAAACCTTAAAAAATGGAAATCAAAAGAAAATATATTCTTCAACCGAGTTCCCCTAAACTTCTAACATATTTACAATCACAATAACTATACACAATGACACATGCAAATGAGTATTTAAATCACAATAGCCGGATCACCAAAATTTCATTGTGATGATTAGGGTTTTGGGAAAAATTTAGGATAAATGAACATTAGCCACAGACACATTATCCAGAGGAAGAAGAATAATCAAAACCATCTTATTTCATATGATAAAAAAAAATCACTTTTTCCTTGTTTTATTGTGTAAATCGATGATGAACATTTGTAAATACGAGTTACAATGGGAATAACTCTACACATGCATACCAGTTTGAGATCCCCTGGCCGAAATCGGTAGTCAGAGAAGATGAATGCAGTTCGTCGGAGAGAGTGAAGCGATTTGGAAACTATTTTTGGGAGAAATCTTTTTTTTTTTCTTAATTGCCGAGCGAATAGCGGTTGTGAAGTTGATTGGTTTAAATTTGAAGTAATTACTGTCCTCGATTCTCAGAATCACGTTTTTTTTTTAAAGTCAACAGGTGTGACGATTGGGCGGGAAATCATTTGGGTGTTTTTGTAAATTTGGATGTGTATTAAATGACAACTGGCTATTTACTTAGTATTTACAAAACCTTGGCTATTTAGCAATTTTAAAGGTTTGAGTTGGCTATTTTGCTAAATTACCCTTATTCTTATTTATTCTAATAATTATCTCGGTGCTTAGTGCACGCATATACGGAAGGATTGTTTTCAATTCTCTTTTTGTTTTTTTACTAATCACACACTATTATGTGTTTCAATAACTCTCTCTCGATTGTGTGTTTGAGTTTTTATTTTATTTTTGTTTCTCTGAGTTTTTTGGACATAACTATGAATGTTCGAGCAAAAGAAGATCTACGATTGAAAAATTCTCAACGCCATGCTTGAATTGATGGGATAGATATATATATATGTTATAATTGTTAATATTAGTTAATCTTCGTAAATCATTGGAAATATGTTACATGTTCATCTTCTGCAGGTATTTTTTTTCTACGTTTTTTTTAATGTGTAGTTATTATTATTATTTATTTATTTATTTTTATTTCAAATAATAATTTTGTGTAAATGGGAGGGAATTTTTGTAAGGTTAATTTTGTCTTTCTTTGTTGGGTAATGGGTAATAATGTTTGTTAGCTAATTAATAAAAATGATCTAAACAATGGTTATTTTGCAATTTTAAGTTTTACAATGGCTAGTTACTTACAGTTACACTGCCTTTTTTAAATCTGTATTTATAATATTGTATATACATATCTACACACACGTACATGCATATTACATCATATTATATTATATGATATTAAATATTATATGATATTAAATATTATATTATATTATGAATATAGAGATTAGAGATATATATTATATAAAATATAATATTATATACATACATACATATATACATTATATATTAAATTATATTGTTAGTTTAAGTAGAGATACATATTATATTAAATATGATATTATATATTTAGATATTTATTTACATATATACAGTATACATTAAATTATATTATAAATTAAAGTATATCAATAAATAAATTGAAAATATAAATTCAATTTTTTTATTATTTCATCTTGCACTAACTGTGTTTGAGGAAAAAAAATCTTCAACTACCGTAGATATTCTTTAACAAAATATATATATATATATATATATATGTATGTATGTATATAAAGTTAACAAATATCATGAATTATCATGATAAAATTAAAAGATATTGTATGGTTAATTTTTTTTATTTTATGAATTTTGTTTATTTAGTTAATTGTTATTGTTTTTATTGTTTCAGAACTAATTATTTATATTTTTATTAAATTTAATGTTATTTTATTTTTATGTTTGTCTATTTTATAAGAGCTTTATTTATTAGACATTGCATTACTTTGTCAAACTAAATACAATAATGTAACATTTTCAAAAATTTATTTAAAATATTAATTTTTAAACCAAACAGTCTAATTCTGAGGGCAAGGAATTACAAAAGAAATTTTTTCAGGTGTGAATTAGGAAGAATAGGCCGGCGGATAAGTTCATGCTATCAGGGATCTCTTTTCTCTACTGTTTAGGAAGAGCTGTTGGTAATGAGATCTTGAGAATATGATTACAATTCATTATTTCTAACCGAAAATACCCTATGAGTATCGTTATCCACATTCGTGTGTGTAATTACTTTATCCTTAAACAATTTACGTTCAACAAAAAAGATAACAATACTCTTTAGAAAAATATATAAAAATTAGTCAATATAGAGTATGTCATTATCAGCGTGTATTACTGCTCGAAGTCGGAGCTGACTATAAAATATGAATGGATCCTAAAGTGGGACCAAATTAAAAGACACCAATTTTAAAGAGGTGAAAAGAGGATGTGAAAAGAGAGACTATACATGCACTCAACTCGAGAGACTCGCACAACTTGGACTTCAAATTTATTTATTTATGTATTACATAAATATTGTTTCTTGTATAATTCAATTCAATTATTGTTTGCCATTTCGGTCAAGAATCCTGATCCACAAGTGACGACATATATATATATATTATATATATATATATATATATTCATACATTTGTAAATACATATATATATATTTAATTTTTTTCATTTTTGGCTGAGATTCCCGGTGTATCTATCTTCTAGATTTTTCGTAACATTCCAAAAGCATGGATTGACAATAAAGTCTCATTGGCATAAAAAAGGAGAAAAATGAATCTCACTGGCATGAATTGACAATAAAACAGTGCGTAACAGTTAATCCGATAACGATGTGTGATCAATGCGGTATAATAGTCATTAGTTTAACATTGACCTTAAAAAACAGTGTAACTATTTTTTTTTTTAGTATAATATCTCCGAGCCTGTCGCCTAAAATAAAATTTTCTTTTTTCACATTCATTATTTTTAGGATAACCCTTCTAATCTGCGCTAGCAAAAAAATGACAGCTCATAATACCCAAAAACCGTAACCGACGAAATAGCTACAAAAGTAAACTAGTCCTTAAAATATAATTATTGAATTTTTTAAATAATAAATATATCGGTGATAAATATTTAGAGCCACATGGGTCCAAAACAGTAATCTTTTAAAAACTCAAGGACCTTTTGTAAATAAACTAACAAAAAGACTTTTTTTATATGAATTTTTTTTTTTAAGGAAAACAACAACAATAAAAACAAACCAACGAAAAACCCATTTTCGTAAAAAAAAATTAATAATAGCCGTAAATATTCCAAGTATAAAATCAAATCCAAAACCGAATAAGAAGAAGAATCAGAGAAGAATCAAGAATCCCAAAAACTCAGTTTTTCTTCTCCTCTTCTCTCTCTCTCTCTCTCTCTGACCAGAAAGAAGAAAGAGAAATAATGAGTCGCGACGAAGAGACGAGAAAGAACGAAAATGGGTTCGAGGATCGAGACCCGAACCAGAAGAGCAAAGAAGAGGAATATCTGTCCGTTGAGAGAATCTTCGAGAGCCAGGAAGTTCCGTCGTGGCAGAAGCAACTCACGGTTAGGGCTTTCGTGGTGAGCTTGGTTCTGAGCGTCCTTTTCACGTTCATCGTCATGAAGCTGAATCTCACAACGGGAATTATTCCGTCGCTGAATGTCTCGGCGGGGCTTTTGGGTTTCTTCTTCGTCAAGGTATGGACGAAGGTTCTCAGCAAGTCTGGGCTTCTCAAACAGCCATTTACTCGCCAAGAAAACACCGTCATTCAGACCTGTGTTGTCGCTTCTTCTGGGATTGCTTTCAGCGGTAATTTTTTTTTATTTTTTATTATTTTTTATCATACTTATAGCGTAATTAATTCTATCATTATTATTCTTTTTAGTGGATTTTTAAACGGTTTTTTTTTTTTTTTTTTTTTTTTTTTTTTTTTTTTTTGTGTTGTGTTGATGAAAATGAAATAGGATGATTTTTTTTTTTTTTTTTTCATTCTTCTTCTGTTTGTGCTTTAAATTATTAATTTATTTTAATTGTTTCAATTTCATATCATTTTCAATTATTAAATAGTTGCCGATATATTTAGTTCTTTGTTTTTCATTTTGTTAATACTTGAGTCAAGTGGGTATTTTTTTTTTCTTTTGACAGGTATGTTTGAAATATTTATAAAAAGTTAATTTTCTTTAATAGCAATTTGCAAGTTTTTGCTCTCTTTGAAATCCGAGTTATGGTTTATGATGTTATTCGGAAAATTAATGACGATGTGGAGGATTTTGTGGGATTTAATATCTAAACATAACCATCAAAAATTGATAGATTTTGTTTCCTTCTTTATATGATTTTGAAAGGACTCCTCATAAAGTTAGCTAAAAAAAAAAAATTCTCATAAAGTTTAGATTACGTTTGGCTTTTTAAACTTATAATAAAGCTAGTTGATATTATTTTGTCACATGGACGTACAATATTTTTCTGTTCACTTCCATGTCGTTCCTTCTACCATCATAACTATTTTTTTTTTTTTTAAATCTTAGTTTCGGTTTTTATTAAGATTTTGTTTTTCTGTGTATAAAAATTAGGAAATGAATTCCATTTAATGATAATCATCATTAGCTTTTAATTCTATTTAAAGAGTTTTGTTCAGAATTTTTTCAGAAAGCAACGTACTTCTCAGAGAGAGAAAAGATTAATATTAAAGATATTGATATCGTCACATATATCTCTACGACTCTATGGGTATGATAACAAGTCTTTTCAGATAATTTTGATCAAATTGATAACTTCAAAAACGCATTCATATCATATGCACACAAACACATGTAATAGTCTTTTTCTGTCGTCTTATACTTACATAAAAAAAAGTCAAATTTAGATAGCATGTGAGTCGGCACGTGAAATCTTTGAATCGCATTTATTTCTCTGGAATCAAACTTGCCCGAATTGTCAAATAATTAATTAATAATAATTTGAATTTGATTTATGATTAAAAAATCTTAACAGGAGGTTTTGGGAGTTACCTTTTTGGAATGAGTGAGAAAATCGCCAAGACATCCTCAAACACTACCGATTTCAAGAACCCATCGCTGACGTGGATTATAGGGTTCCTCTTCATTGTCAGCTTTCTTGGCCTCTTCTCAGTTGTGCCTCTCAGAAAGGTACTTAGTAATTACTGATTACTACCACCATAACGTCGTTATTTATATTCATTTATTTATTTATTTAAAGTCCCCCCACTTTAAAGAAGGCTACTGAATTTTTTAATTTTAAAAAAATGTAGATTATGATCATTGACTTCAAGTTGACCTACCCAAGCGGAACCGCAACGGCTCATCTCATCAACAGTTTTCACACCCCCGCAGGCGCCAAACTTGCAAAGCAAGTTACTTCAACCACACGCTTTCTTTCTTCAACCATTTGAAATTTTATATAGTAAATTTTTTTTTAGCAAACTAGTCAAGATTTGTCTAAATTTTTTTTGGACCACTGCTATTTAGTGTGCCACACTCAAAAGCGGGTCTCCATGTACCTCATAAACTAATAATCATCAATCACATCACCGCTGATTCTACACTTACTGATGACAAAAAAGCATTACCGTTTTTTTTACACTAAAGATACCTCATACTTGCACACTTTTGTAAATTGAAGCTTATTTCACTAATTTTAGCCGAACTTTTGCTATTAAACTAAAATACTCTTTTTCTTTTCTACTAACCATTTAATTTTTTTTTTTTTTTTTAACAGAAAGCAAGTTCGGGCGTTGGGTAAGTTTTTCTCGTTCAGCTTCTTGTGGGGATTTTTCCAGTGGTTCTTCACGGGCGGGGACGGCTGTGGGTTCTCAAGCTTCCCGACTTTTGGACTCGAAGCTTTCGCGCAAAGGTTTTACTTTGACTTTTCTGCAACGTACGTCGGAGTTGGGATGATATGTCCGTACATAGTCAACATTTCGGTGTTGTTGGGCGGAATTCTGTCGTGGGGAGTCATGTGGCCTCTCATCGAAAAACAGAAGGGCGTTTGGTACGCTGCTGATCTCAGCTCCACCAATATGCACGGCATCCAGGGCTACAGGGTAAGATACTATATCTATACATATATAAATATATATATATATATATATATTTACACAATTGTCACGCCATTCTGGTTAATATTATTCTTTAATAAATTAGTGGCAAAAAAACTCAATGTTCATCTTCTAGTTTATTTAGCTACTCTCAAACGGCTTTGTCTGTTAAACTGTTTTAGACCAGACTGAGTCGATTCGAAAATTTTAGTTGTTTTATTTTATTATTATTTTACGAAATTTAAACTTTATAATTTGGAGCTGTACATATCATGACAATCTTAAAACCTAAGGATAAGTGAATTGTTTACACTATATATCTGAATGGTCTAAAATCATACCTGTCTTTAAACAGTTCTGTTCTCAAATATTTTTTTTTTTTACTCTATGAAATTTCATGTCAATTATTAACAAATTTATCTCAAAAACTAGTTGAATTGTTTACATATCTTAAAATCTTAAGATAATTGTATTTCTTTTGCCTATATTTCATGATCTTTTCATCCCATGCAATAATTTGATAAATATAATATATATATATATATATATATATATATATATATATATATATCTGCGAGCCAGGTGTTCATCGGGATCGCGATGATCCTCGGCGACGGGCTCTACAACTTCGTGAAAGTCCTGATCCGGACTCTCTCGGGGCTCTACACCCAGCTGAAACAGAAGAACCGGCTCCCGGTACACGCCAGCCAAAACTCGTCGGAGATTAATCCCGAGCTGTCGTTCGACGACAAGCGCCGAACCGAGCTCTTCCTAAAAGACCAAATTCCCATCTGGTTCGCCGTCTCGGGATACGTTATCGTGGCCGCGGTCTCGGTGGGCCTCCTTCCGAGAATCTTCCCGGAGCTGCGGTGGTACTACATTGTGGTCATTTACATCTTTGCCCCCACGCTCGCCTTCTGCAACGCCTACGGGTGTGGACTCACCGACTGGTCTCTGGCATCCACGTACGGAAAGCTCGCCATCTTTATCATCGGAGCTTGGGCCGGCGCTGCCAACGGTGGAGTCATCGCCGGACTCGTCGCCTGTGGAGTCATGATGAACATCGTCTCCACGGCCTCCGATCTCACGCAGGTATGACCACACAATCCCCCCTCCTAAATTTCATTATTTTACTCATAATTTTATACTTTTTTATGTAAAGTTTTAGCCTTGAATGATATGATTTTCAAATATGCCCATCTTAAACTCTGATGCTCCTCTTAAAATTTTTAAAAAAATATATGTTCTACCCATAGTTCCCTCATGGCGCCTCTCGAGTTTTTCTAATTTGAGATGACATAAAAAAGACAAGACTACATCTTCGTGATATATGAAATAAGACTATAAAGTAATAATAGCATGACACTATGAATTCAATATCAAATTATTCTTAATTTTATTTTTCAAACTAGGTAACTTATGTATCAAAAGATTAGTATAAGAGATAGAGGGCATTTCCTATTTTTATCATTTAAAAGTTGCGAGATAAATACTCAATGTCGATTTTTTGTCTTTTCGACACTACCAGGCCGTTAACTTTGGATGTAAAATGCCACATGTCAAGTCAAGATCCGTTAATTCTTATAAATTAAAAAATAAATATATAATTTTTTTTATTATTTTTATATAAAAAAATTAAACTCTCTCTCTCCCTCTCTCTCTCGATCTCTCTCTATTATATATATATACACGCACAAACACAAAAGTACACAATATATATATACACAATACACAGGCACAAACATATATTTATATATACATATAGATAAACACAAAACATAATATAAAATTTTCTTTTTATTTCTTCATTTTTTTAATACACATACACAATAAAATATGGAGAGTTTTATAAAATTTTCAACATATTAAACTAATAAAAAAATATTTATTTTATAAATGATGAGAATTACCAGATCTTGACATGTGACACATCGACATCCAAAATTAACTACCTTGTAGCGACGGAGAGACCAAAACTCAACATTGAGTATTAATTCCGCAACTTTTAAACAAAGTGTATATAAATGATACAACCCGTAACCATTAGTTATTTTTGCCACCATTTTCTCTAATATGAGAAACATTTGAGTGTCACAAACTTTCAAAAACTGTTCTTTACCCATATGATTTATAACGTGTTACATTTAGCCTCGAATGATATGATTAGTTAAAATATGCCCTTTGATAATTAAAAAAAAAAAATCTTTAAACGGTTTCACCAAAAAAAATTGAAATTATTTCCTTTTTCTGACTCAGCTACTGAATACAGGACTTCAAGACTGGTTACTTAACCCTAGCCTCGCCTCGATCCATGTTCGTGAGCCAAGTCGTTGGGACGGCCATGGGATGCGTGGTCTCTCCGTGTGTCTTCTGGCTCTTCTACAAGGCCTTTGCCGACCTCGGAGTCCCCGGAAGCCAATATCCGGCCCCGTACGCGGTGATCTACCGAAACATGGCGATCCTCGGTGTCGAGGGCTTCCGTTCTCTGCCGAAAAACTGCCTGACTCTCTGCTACGCCTTCTTCGCGGCCGCGGTGGTGATCAATCTGGTGAAGGATTTGGTGGGAAAGCGGTGGGGAAGGTTCATCCCGCTCCCGATGGCTATGGCGATCCCGTTCTACATCGGGTCTTACTTTGCGATCGACATGTTTATTGGGAGCGTGATTCTGTTTGTGTGGACCAAGTTAGATAAAGCCAGGGCCGAGAATTTTGCTCCGGCGGTGGCGTCGGGGCTGATCTGCGGCGACGGGATGTGGACTCTTCCGTCGTCGTTGCTTGCTCTGTTCGGCGTTCAGCCGCCGATCTGTATGAAGTTTCTGTCGAAGAAGGATAATCTGAAGGTCGACGCTTTCTTGAGCGGTTGAAGAGAGAGAGAGAGAGAGAGAGAGAGGGAGAGAGAGAGAGAGAGAAAAGGGTTTTTATTTTGGTTGGCTTTGGTCCCAAGTTAGTAGTTATTTATTTGAACGTTGTTGTCAAAGAAAGAAAGGAAAAAAAAAAAGGAATGTCCTGTTATTTGGGTTAGTGTTTCTGTTAATATGTGTGTGTGGTAGATGAAACTCTCAAAAGGGTCAAAATTGTTATTTTTTTTTCTTTTCTTTGTATTGTTTGTTTGTCTATGGCACAAAGCTAGATATAAAATTGAAGTTTTCTTTGTAGTATCTGAATATGAACAAATGAAGCGTGTGCGCAAAAAGTAGTGAGTTGTTCTGAAAGAGGTCACTTAATACCCAATGGAATTAATTATTTTTAGCGTAATTCTAGACTTTGTCTATGTTATCTAAATTCTAAAAGAGGGAATGTACGTTTGAGTACTCTTTTTGAGATATTGGCGCGAACTTAATCCATTATAGCGGCCAAAAAAAAAAACCAACGCAGCTTTAAAAATTCCGTTCTTCTTCTTCCTCTTTAGAGCCTGAGACCGATCAGATTTTGATCACAGACTTCCTTTCTTTCATGAATATCTTCATCAAACGCCATCAAAGCTCTCTTTCCAAAGAATCTCAGATCCGCCACCTCTGCAAGTCCGGTTCTCTCTCCCACGCCTTCCGAGTCCTGAACTCACTGAGTCCACTCGAAATCGCCGTCAAATCGACCCTCTACGCCTCTCTCCTCCAAACCTGCGTAAAGGTCGTCGCTTTCGAATCAGGGCGCCAAATCCACGCACACGTCATCAAGTCCGGTCTCTCCGCCGACCGTTTCGTCGGAAATACCCTTCTCGCTCTGTACTTCAAACTCGGGTCTCTTATCTCCGAAACTCGGAGAGTCTTTGACGATCTTCACGTCAAAGATGTTATCTCTTGGACCTCCATGGTCAGTGGCTACGTCAAGGTGGGAAAGCCATTAAACGGAATCGAGCTTTTTCGCGAAATGACTGGCTCTGGGATTGATCCAAATGGGTTCACTCTGTCTTCCGTGATCAAAGCCTGCTCTGATCTTCAATACCCGACTCTCGGCCGAGGACTTCACGCGGTGGTTCTGAAACGAGGGTTCGATACGGAGAACGTTATCGCGAGCTCTCTGATTGACATGTATGGGAAAAATCACAACACTAAAGACGCCCACCAGATGTTCGACGAATTAGCTGAACCAGATACAGTGTGTTGGACCTCAGTCGTGTCGGCAATGACGAAGAACGATTCCTTCGAGACCGCTTTAATTTTGTTCAGATCAATGAATCAAGATGTGGGATTTTCCGGGGACGAATTCACGTTTGGATCGGTTTTGACTGCGTGTGGGAATCTTCGGAGACTGAGGCAAGGAAAGCAAGTTCATGCGAGAGCCGTATCTCTCGGCCTTATCGGGAACGTGGTGGTTGAAAGTAGTTTAGTCGACATGTACGGGAAATGCGGATCGACCCACGAAGCTCGATGGATCTTCAATTCCATGGCTACGAAGAACTCAGTCTCTTGGTCGGCGCTCCTAGGAGCCTACACTCAAAACGGGCTATTTGAGTCGGCGATCGGAGTCTTTAGGGAAGCCGAGAAACATGACCTCCACGATTTTGGGACCATTCTCCGATGTTGTTCCGGTTTATCCGCTACGAGACTCGGAAAAGAAATCCACTGCCGGTACGTGAGAAGCTTCGATCGTAGTGATGTAATCGTGGAATCGGCATTGGTCGATCTTTACGCGAAATCCGGTTACGTAGATTCTGCGTACAGAGTTTTTACCCGAATGCCGATTCGAAACCTGATAACTTGGAACTCGATGATATGCGGCTTCGCTCATAACGGAAGGGGTTTCGAAGTGCTCGAGCTTCTTGATCAGATGATCAAGAAAGAGGATAATATCAAGCCTGATTACATAACCTTCGTCGGTGTTCTCTTTGCATGTAGCCACTCGGGTATGGTCGAACAAGGAAAAAGGTACTTCGAATCGATGAAGAGAGAGTTCGGAGTGAAACCGGGTCTCGAACACTATAACTGCATGGTCGATCTCCTGGGTCGAGCGGGGCTTGTAGAAGAGGCCGAGGATCTGATATTGACCGCGGAGTGTGAAGAGAAATCGTCTCTTTGGACGGCTCTATTGGGCGCTTGTACGAGCTGTAGTGACTCAAATGTCACAGAGAGAGTAGCGAAGAGACTAATGGATTTGAAACCGCAGTGTCATTTGAGCTATGTTCTTCTCGGGAATGTGTACAGAGCGTCGGGTCGATGGAATGACGCGATGCGTATAAGAACACTTATGAGGGATAGAGGGGTTTCAAAGAAGCCCGGCAAAAGCTGGATCGAAACAAATATCGTTGGATCGGATTCAAAGGAAACTGGTTTTTTTTAGAATCGTCATTGAGTTTTCGTCTAAACTAGCTTAGGCGGGTTAAGTTCTTTGTTTATTTCGAAAAAGTTGTCAAGAAGGTGACTTGTGTTCGGTAAGAGTCTTGTATAGCATAAAACTACAAAGCTAATTATGATGTCCAAAATTCACATGATGACAATAGTTCAATAATAAGCAATTCATGATAACTATTCATCGGATGAAAGAAATCATTTCCAATATTTGTATTTGCTTTAAAAACTGCAAGTTGTCCTTGCGTTCAAGAAATGTATTTCCTATGAAATAAACTTTGTCATTGCTGGCTTGGATTTCCATGTGCAATTTTATGTCATATCTACAGTGAGAATATTGCACTCCTTTAAAGTTAGCAGAGCAGCAGAAGAGAACTAAACAAAAGAAAAAAATAAGGTAAAAACAATTAAATAAAAAAAATTGTTCATAAACCCACATCCATATTCCATACCAATACCATTGATAAATTTACATACTAATTATTTTGACAGAATTATTCTCAAGGTCAGGTCAATTAAATCTCTAACATCGTCGTCAATTTCAGACCGATTCATATGGTGACGGAACATCAAAGTCAACGACAATAGAGCTCAGTCTTGAGTGCAGCCAAAAAATCTCCTTCTTTCAACCATTGGAGGGATGAGTTACAAGGATTGCAAACACATTATCAAAGTACCCATAAATAAAAAGCTTTCATCTTTTAATATATATATATATATATATATATTTTTTTTTTTTTGTTACAATAGAGTTTGAATCTTTGGTCTAATCTGCTTCTTTACTTGTAGGGACAGATAATCGAACAAACAATCACCTGAATTTCAGAAAACAGATAGAATTAATCTGTCCGTTTCAGCGCGTATAGATTCTTTCATTAATTGCGAGATCCGAACAATGTTTAAGGTGGTAAGAATATCAACAAGAAATGACTTCGTTTAGGTATGTAGAGAAGTAAGTAACAACCTTTCTTCTGTTTGCATATAAACCAATTCTAAACTAGGTCTGGTCTGTTTATTTTAATATAAACCATAACATTCATCAACATACAGAAACAACATCAAGTCTTCATAAAAATATAGTAGAAATGGCCATAGGGTTCTTTCCCATCGGTTGATTGTTTATTTTGGTGAGTAGATAATTTTTTTTAATTTGCGGTTGTCTATTTTAAATGCACTTTTAATTGTTTGTTGACTTAGTCACTACCTGGTCTATATTAAAATATAACCTTATTTTTTCCGGTAACCAGTTTAATTAATTTAAATTTTTTCTGTCTTTAGATTTCTGTGTTCAATTAATCAAGATTAAAATTTACAAGCAAATTGTTTTTTTGAAAGAGTTGTTTATGTCTTGTAAGTTGTAAGAAGTGTCATTTTGAGGAAGAGAGTTTTTGGCTCTTTTTTTCCAGTCACCTAGATAGTGAAAAATTAATTAATATTAACCAAAAAAATCTGTTTATATTTGAAAGTAACCGTCCGTAACCACGCATATCAGGTCTGATTAAGATGACCCGACCAATCAATTCTTCTTTCGAAAAATCTAAAAAATATTAAGATAATACGAAAATGTTTGGTACAGGTCTGATTTCACTTGAAAAGGAAAGAAAAAAGTAATCTCCTTTAATTGAAAATAATCAGTTTAAAGTTGAGCATCTTTAATGGTTTAGCTAAATGTATTAGCTCTATTTGTCACATAGATTTTTCTAGAGCTAAATAGTTAAGCAACTAGCTTAAATAAGCTAATTTGCTTAGATTTGTTTAGCTAAATCAATAGTCAATATGCAAAACAATGGTTAAGCAACTAGTTAAACATTTTTGGTATTTACAAACAAATCCCTACAATTGTTAAGCAAGAAACAAAGATTTGGTTAATAAAAAAATGCGGTTAAAAGTAATCATGGTTGATTTTGGTTTATCAAGGTGTGTAGAAATTTTGTGAATATTGAATTTGAAAGTAAAAAAAAAATTAATTAATTTAGGCAGAAATTCTTTACGATAATTCGAAATGTATCAAAGACAATTCAACCGTGAATAACTAAATACAAATTAGAAAATAACAAAAGTGTCTAAATATCTTCTTTTAGATCTTCTAAAAGTTTCATTGCCATTTAGAAGATAATTTTTTTTTTTTTTTTCAACCTTAGAAATTTTAAAGTTCCAATCCCGAACAGCGTAATAATGTCAAAACTCTCAACGATTTTTCCTTCCGTGAAGATCAGTACTCCGATCGCATCAAAATCATCGTCTTCATCGAAACCAGCCTCTCTATGGTCCGTGTATTTGCTAATTTCCACAAATACCCCTATCAAGACCTACGTCGGAGCCACCACTTCCTTCCCACGCCGGTAATTTCGCTACTTTCAATTGGATTAACAAAGAGAATTTAACATAAACTAAAATAACAATATTTTTTTTCTTTCTAATTTTTTTTTGCAAAGATCTCAGCTTTCTGTAATTCTGTCTCCAATTGAACTGAGAAAAATGCAAAGCGGGAAAGTTCCGTATCAGAAATTTACACACAGATTGGCTCTTCTTATTCAGAGAGATTCTGGTAATTTTCAATTCAATAACTTTGGTGTGTAATAACAGCCTGAAACAACACAACGGCGAGCTTAAAGGCGGCGCTAAAGCGACCCGCTCAGGGCGGCCATGGATTTGCGCTTGCCTGATTCAAGGTTTCAATGGCCAAAGTGAAGGTATTATTAACAAAAAAAAAAAAAAAAAGAAAAAAAAAAAGCAAATATACTGCCATTTTGTGATTAATCAAGTATACTGCCATTTTCCACTCTCATTGTAGCTTCAGGGTTTGAAGCGAAATGGAAGAGCTTCTCAAGGAAGTTGATCCGCAAAAAAACCACCAATGGTGGAAAAGATCTGTCTCAGTCTCTTCAACTGCTGCGACACCGCAAAGCGGCTCTGAATCAGGTCCAAGCTTCCCTCGATTGCTCTCGCTTACAAATCGAATGGCATTTCAGCCCTTGGTGATTCAGTACTAGAGAAAGTTGCGCGAGCGACTAAATCTCCGAAGAAGCTTCCCAAAGCCGAAAGTTCTCGGAGCATCCTAACGTCGGCTCCGACCCTCAGAAACGGAGGAACGAACAGCCACAGAGCGGTCCACATCACGAACCCGAACGTCAAGATTCCCGAGACAAACCTCGGGACTGTTCTCGGGACTATTCTCAGCCTCTTTGCCCCGATCTCGGCGCTCAAGAATAGGCCATGGAGAGCGAAAAACCACCCGACCTCCCAATCGGGCCACCCGTTCCGCGGGCCCATGTAGAACAGCATGAGCTCGTGCATCAGACCCGAGACCGCGAACGTGGCAAGGACAGCTGGCAGCGGGGCCCACCTCCTCCCGAGGGGGACGGTGAAGAGCTCGAGGGTCGGTTTGTAGACGGTCGGTCTGAGGACTCTCGGGACCGCGAGGTTCCATCTCCGGCCCCAGAAATCTTGGAGAGAGGACGAGAGGTACGGCTCGTCGAATTGGGCTTTGAGCTCGAGGCCCGAGATGGCTCGGGCCGCGGAGGCGAGCCCGACGAGGGTGAGCTCGAGGAAGAGGTATATGTGGAAGAGGTAGAGGCAAAGAAGGGCTTTCGGGTTGAAAAGTTCGCTAAAGTCGTAAACTTTTAGCAGAAGGCCCAAGAAGAGGGCTTTTGCCGCGTATTTTTTTCGCGGGTGTCTCTTTTTATTTCGGGGACGGGTTTCGGTTGCGATGTCGATGGGAAGGCAAGAGATTGCTAGGAATAGTGGGAGAGAGATTGAATGGGAGTTCTTCAAAGGGCCTTTGTCGAAGGAGAAGAGAAAGAGCTTGAAGTTTGCGAGCCAGGCGAGGAAAAAGGCGGTGAGTCCGCCGAGATGGGCGGAGCGGAGAGAGAGAGGAAGGAAGAGGAAGAGAGCGATGACCGGAGATAGCAAAGCTAGCCTTATGAGTGATCTTTTGCGTGTGGCTTTGCCTATTAAGTAGGAATAGCAAAGAGAGGTCAAGGCTAAAAGCCATACCTTTATGAAGTTGCTGATCTCTCTCTCCATTTTCTTTCTTTGCTCTTGTTTTGGAGGATCAAATGAGCGTGACAAAGGTTGCTTTGTTTTTGTTTTATATTTCTCAAGCTAATCAGGTGCAGCTAATCATGTCACATGCCCTCAGAGATTAAGGTCATTACTTGAATACATATATATATATATATATATATATATATATATATATATATATATATATATATATTGTGTGTGTGTGTTAAAGTAATCATATATTATTCATGGCATGTGATGCGAGGACAATGATTGGTGGTTTTCAATGAGAAATATATATGTTCTCAGACTCAGAGATTAACATGCTTGTACTCTGGATAGGTTTGGTTAACTAAGCTTGGCATGGATGAGCAAGTTTTCCACAAGATGATAGAAAATTGTAGTTAACAGATCTATAAAAAAACAGGAAATGAGTAAAAAATAATAAATAAAGATACTCTTTCTATACTCTTTTAGACATTAGAAAATGCATGTTGACAACTTGGATTAAGTTGTTGTTATCAGATCAGAGATTAAATTTAAAATTGGGTTATATAGCTAAATGGCCACATTAATTATAACCAATTTGGATTTGGCCACCATTTGGTTAATTTTGTGTAAATGGCCAATCTAATTTATTTACACGCTTAAAAATACCATATAACCCCTTATCTGTTCCCGCCCAAAACGTAAATGAAAAAAAAAACAATTAATTCGGGATATTGATAATAACTGTCCCCTGTAATCGAGGAACATAATAAACTCGGTCATTAATATGACATTCGCACAATCTTTCTCTGCGAATGTTTCTGTCTCTGCGAATGAACATCATAAACCACTTACGATGTCGTCTTCTTGGTCGGGGACGAAGCCACCGCCATGATCGAGCGGGTCGGTCATGGCCTTCGGGTCTGGGCGGTCCATTTTGGCGGCGAAGCTGCGTTGCCAGGCGAGCGTCGAGCAGAGCAGGGAAGCTCTGAAGCTGGCTCAGATCCGGAACCTGGACGAGCGTGGGATCGAGCGCGGCGGGGAAGATCATGGTGGCCGCCGAGCGCGGCGGGGACCGCCCCGACGCGCCGTTCCCGCTCCAGGTGGCGCACGGGCTGGCCTCCTACTCCGCGCTGCTGGAGTCGCTGGACGCCGTCAACGCCGGCCCCGACGCCGCCCAGAAGATCGAGCGCTGCCTCGTCCAGCCGGCCATCGAGCGCCTCGTCCTCGGCGCCGCCTCCCGCCGCCCCCTCGCGCCCTGGCGCAGCCTCGTCTCCGCAGCCGGCTTCGCTCCGGCAAGCTTCAGCAACTTCGCCGAGTCGCAGGCAGAGTGTTTGGTGCAGCGCAGCCCGGCCAGGGGGTTCCACGTGGAAAAGAGGCACTCCTCGCTCATTTTACAAAAACCGCTCTACAAAACGATTGAAATCTGGAAGCAATAACTGCTTTCCAAAAGTGTTTAACCTAACAGTTCTTTCCATTTGCGTACAATTCAAATTTCGAATTAAACTGTCTCATTTTACAATTGACAGCGCAATTAATGAGGGCATTTCAGTACAAATATTCGGTATAATTTATGCCACGTCGGCTGATTGGCCATTAACCAAAAATTAACTAAATGTTTGCTAAAACACAATAAGCAGCGTTTAAGAGGCTTATATGGCCAATTTTTTGTTTAAAATTACTTTATAAGCCCAAAGATATTTGAATTAGTTGGTTTATCTTTTTTGTAAATATATAAATATTTACCCGATGCATATATATATATATATACACATTTTTCTCCCGTGATTTTGCAATGATTCATCGTCGTTTATCAATTTTTTTGCAGCATTCAATTTGTATCTAGAGACGAAATGAAAAAAAAAAAAATGTAAGATTGCTACTTGTTGGTAAATGGTATTCCAATCCTTGATAATTATAAACAATTACAGAATGCTCCTTGAAAGGTCTGCCTTGTTTTGAGGTCAATCCTAATTCTATTTCAAATTACATTTGTTACCATTTGTTTCAAGCTTCTACCTAAAGCGGCGTATTCTTCGAGCAACCTCTCATCAGCCTCGCATCGAAGAAATTGAGGAAAGAACAACCAAGAGCTAGTCCAAATCATGAAACTGAGCGTCAATGGCCTACTAATTGCTGTTGGAATTTGTCGAGTTCCGTCCCACATTTTCTTCACCACGATCTCGAGCGACACGCACAATCCATGTAGTATGAAAAATCGCGTGACTTCCCACGTAGGAGGCACAAGCCCAAAGTAAAAGAAAAAGAGCTCGTGAAAGAGACCCGAAACGACGAATGTCGCGATGATAGATGGGATCGGAGCCCACTTTCGGCCCACTACCATGGCCCATAAGTAGAGGCTCGACTCATATACAGTCGGACGCAAAATACGACTTACGATGAGATTCCATCTCTTGCCCCAGAAGTCTTGCAATGACGTGGCGAGGTACGGCTCGTTGAAGTGTCTCTCGAGCTCTAGCCCAAGCACGGCTCGAGCCACGGCTGAAGTCGCGGCTAGAACAATTTCTAGGATTAGGTATATCAAAAGACACAAAAGGACCAAATTGACCTTGGGATGAAAATGATCTTTGTAATCAAAGAGCGGGTATAAAACGGCACAAACCAATATCTTAATGGCAAAGTAATTAGGCCATTTTTGGGCATTCGGGTTTTGGCGGACCTCAATGGGAAAGCAAGAAATAAGAAGAAATTGGGAAAATGAGATTTGTGGTTGCAAAGCTAAAGGGCCTTTGTCAAAGGCAAGGAGTAAAAGCTTGAGGGTTCCAAGTAATGTGATGAAAAAAGCAGTACCACCGCCAAGATTTATTGATGAGAGCTTGAGAGGAATCACAATGAAGAGACAAACAATTGGGAGATATAGAACAAGTCTCTTGAACCCTTTGGGGACTAGTTTGCCAATTACATAACAATAACATTGAGACACTACAATTAAAAGCCATACCTTTGTGAAGTTGACTAATTCACTTTCCATGTTTTTGTTTCCCCTGAACTTATGATGTTAGGATGAACACAGCTTCTATACATATTCATATGTATATACATACATATGATATACATTATTTTCAAGATCTCAACTTTGCAATGCACATGTGTGGATGACGTAGTTGGAATAAAAAACTTGATTTTATTGTGAAATGGTGTGCTCTGAGTCTGCCGCGTGTCATAGTTTGATTAGTTGACTACTTTTTGGTTTGTTATTTTATTGGATCATATGTTGCTATTTTATTGGATTATGTGTTGTCCATACCATTATTACCGGATCCAACAAACAACAACAAATGAATATATATATTTTTTAGCTGAATGAAATGAACATGTTATCAAATCTTAAAATGAGATAAATGTCACTATTTCTCCACCGGTCCACACTATAACTGAAAGCCATGCCTTTATGTTTTTGCTGAAATTGTGAACATGTAAATTTAGATGTCACTGTGTGGCGATTATACATTTAGCTGAAGAGCATATTTAATGATAAGTCAATAACACATTAGCTTCATCTGTCACCTTATTTTTTTAAGTTACAATTCATTTAAGCAACATTCTGCTTTAATGACAAGTTAAATCTCTATTATATCTTGAGTTTATTTCACATGACAATCATATTTTTTTTTACTCTTTATTCAATTTCCATCGGATGAAAAAAGATTAAGACCTATTGGTTTTGTTAAAACTAATTTGTTTTATATTTTATAGAGTTAATTTGCTCTGTGAAACAAGTAGGTAAAAAGTGAAACAATAGTGAAACAAATTATTTCAACTTTGTCTAGACAAAATTGCTAGGAAGTCCTATTGAACCATAAAAATGCTCTAGAAGATTATGCATTATTGTGACGTGTCAAGTACGTAGATTATAATATTATATATGATTGTGTAGGTATATTGTCATCTCCATTGTCATTGGTTCCAACGTAATAAATGATATCACTGCTAAAATTGATAAATGCATTCAGTGTTACAGTCAACCACTTGCGCTAAATTATCAGTAAAATATAGCTCTTTCAAATGAAGATCTCATCCCTTCAAAATTTAAATAAATGCCACAACACATTATTCAAAAATAATTAAATGTAGCCTTTTCAGCGACGCCTTTCAAAAACACACCCAAGGCTCGATACTCTCCGAAGAGCCGAGCCTCGAAGCCGACCCGAAGCAGCGGCGGGAAAAACAGCCACGTGGTGGTCAACACAACGAACCCGTTGACCAAACACACCGATACCGCCCTCGGGAAGCGCCGCCACGTGTTCTTCTTCAAACAAATCTCGGCCGTCAAAACGATTCCGTGGAGGATGAAGAAGCACGTGACCTCCCACGTGGGCCATGTGCGACCCACGTAATAGTAAATGAGCTCGTGGACCAGCCCGTTGACCAGAAAAGAGCCCATCACGGCTGGGATTAAAGCCCATCTTGGGCCCACCAAATCGGCCCATAACGAGAATATCGGATCCAGTACGGCCGTTTTCATGATGTGCGAGACGGGAATGTTGTAACGTCGGAACCAGAAGTCTTCGAGTGACGTGGACATGTACGGCTCGTCGAATTGCGGCTCGAGATCGGCTCGTATCACGGCTCGAGCCAAGCCGGATAAGCCGGCCATGATCGTCTCCACGAGAAGATAAACCAGAGGGAAGTGAAGATAGGGCGTGAGAGATTGCATTTGCTTGTGGTTGAAGTTGAAAACGAAGAACAAACTGGCCAAAAACGACAGCTTAATTACGGTGGTTTTTATCGTCGTTTTTTTGCTGTTTGGTGGGGTTTGTTGTCGTATCTCGATGGGAAGGCAAGAAACGACAATGAAACGGGAAAGGGACGTGATTTGCGGGTGAGACAAAGGGCCTTTGTTGAAGGAGAAGAGGACGAGCTTGAAGTTGCAGAGCCATGTGATGAAGAAGGAGATTGTGACTCCGAGATTGATGGATGTGAGTTTTAGAGGAAGGAATATAAAGAGGGTTATTATTGGAAGAGTCATGATTAGTCTTTTGGTTCCTGGAGAGACTTTCTTTATGATTGTGTGGGAAAGAGATAGAGAGATGAAGATTGTCGTACACACCTTTATGAAGTTGTTGACTTCACTTTGGCTTTCCATTTTTGGCCAAAAGAGAGAGTCACTACTCAATATTATTAACTTTTGATTTTATGCTGGCAGAGAATTGCTTCAGATTTGTTTCAAAAAACGAACGTGTGTGGTATTGGCTTTAATAACAATCTACAACAGACACGCACTAAAGTATCAAGATTTATTTAAAATACAAAAATAATTTGGTAATTAATAAAACTTCGGTGAATAAAAATAAAATTAAACTATGTCTTAAATATCTTTGATCACTTTAATAAAAGTTAAACTATGTCTTAAATATCTTTGATCACTTTAATTTTAAGGAAAGTTAGCTAACTAGCCTAAGAGTCTACCTCTTTTTGAAATATAGCCTTAATTTGGGTGTTTTTTTTTTTTTTTTTTTTTTTTTTTTTTGTTAATAGCCATCCGATTCTAAGTTTTCATCAACAATTCCAAAATTACCCTAATATATAATGCTCCAATTCTCTCACTTCTCAGACCCAAAACATTTGAAACCCTAAAATCTCGTCGCTCCGTCGTGCCGATCTACGCTCCATCACGGCGCCGCGCCGATCCAAAGAATCGGATCAAAGAGGTGATTATTGGAGAGATCTGGAGAAAAGAGACGAAAAAAAAGCACAAGCTGCTGAGTGGTCTGAGCTGAGAGGAAATTGAGTGAGAATCGATGGCGTTGAGGTTGCATGCTCGTCTCCGTTCGTCGCCGGTCGTCGTCGATCGTCGCAGTTCATTGCCGCTCGTCACCGTTTGTCACCGTCTCTGCTGCAAAATTAGGTCTAATGGTATTTTTTGGTTTTTAGTCAATTAATTTATTTGTCCTTTTATAAGTTAATTTGGTGTATTAAACAGTGAGATAATATTTAAAGAGATTTGTAAGTAACTGGGCCACTTTAAACATATGATTTTAGATCTAGTCCATGTTTGACAATTTTTAGGTATATAGCCAAATGACTTATGTGGCAATAATTAAGGTCTGATTTGCTCTTCTTTATTAACAAATTCGTCACTTTCTCTCTCCTATTTTTTCAAATAATTTTTTTTTGCATCAAAACTTCAAAAATTCGTATATTTCTCATACGAACTCGAAATTGAGTGATTTCAGATCCTACAAATTCGTGGCGTCGAGATCTTCAAAAATAAATCCATTGTGTTTGATGAAAAATTATGTTTAATGCATCATATTTACGTTTCCATTTATTTGTTTGATAATTTCAAAAAAATTCAGTTATTTCCATATTTAAAGTAGTAACGTGATTTTTCTACATCTTTAATATTAAACATGATTTTTCATCAAACACAATGGATCTATTTTTGAAGATCTCGGCATCACGAATCCGTAGGATTTAGAATCACTCAATTTCGAGTTCATATGAGATAGATATGGTTTTGTAAAGTTTTTACGTAAAAAAAATGTAGGAAAAAAATTAAGAGAGAGAAAATGACGAATTTGTTAATAAATAAGGGAAAATCAGACCTTAATTATTGCCACATAAACCTCTTGGCTATTTCCCTAAAAGTTGTGAAACATAGGCTAAAAACAAATTTCATAGTTTCATTTTGGCTATTTTGCTACACTGCCCATATTTAAATCATGTTTGTATCTTGTCAAACGAGGTATGTTAATTCTTCAAATCTTTAGATTATTTCTGAATCAACTCATTTGAAAATGATGTTTATCTCACAAAAAAAGGCGGGGTTCCGATCCGAAATTCGCGAAGACTGCTTGGACTGAAAGATGGTGAAGACTCAGACCGACAGTAAATTAAATTAACTTTGAAGTAAATAAAATTTATTGAAAGAGTTTTATTAAATTAACTACATATTAAATCAAATTAACTTCGAAGTAATAAAATTAACTATAAGAGTAAATTAAATTAACTGAAAGAGTATTAAATTAACTGAGAGTAAATTAATTAACTATTCTTCACAGAGGTATAATTGTACTTACGAAAATATATGAGCTATTTATCTAATAAAATGAAACTTGAGTTAGATACTTAAAAAGAGATAGAGAATTGTTAGTTGCAATAAATACTTGTTAATTTTAAATGATTTCGTTCTATCTACAATAGAAAATATGAATATGAGATATTTAATTATAAAGTATATTGCAAGCAGAAAACAGTTATAAAATGTTTTAAAAAAGGCAAAAATATTGCAAGATATGTTTTCTATATAAACAAATGCAAACAAATATCTTATACTATATTAAAACTACTTTCATCTTTCATTTTTATGCACTTTTGATAAATTTTTATTATTTATATATATATATATATATATATATATATATCATATATATCAAGCGTCACTAATTACCATTGTTAATATATATTACATATTGTTATTATATAATTATTTATATATAAATTTGTAATACAGTAGGAAAAATGAAATATATACACCCTATGTTTAAGTGAAATATCAAGTCTAATCTTTTGTTTAAAAAAATATTGAGTTTGTACCATCTGTTTAATTGAAATGATGAAATTATACCTTAAAATATATAACTGTTCCACAAATTTTTTTTATTGACTTTTTTTTTTATTGATGTTGACTATATTTTAACTTATTTATATGTACACCCTATTTATATTTACCCTTATTCATTCGCGCCTTATAGCTATATATTTAATTTATTTAAAAAAATAATGATATCTGAAATATGAATAGTTGATAACACAAAAAGAGGAAATGATAAAAATGTATTAAAATTTTTTTGAAGATATTTTTTCGTTTTGATAAAAAAAAAAAAAAAAAAAAAATCGGTACGAATGAACACTACTTGTGTTTAGGGTCCAAACTCTCTTTTAAAAAAAAAAAAAAAAACAAAACAAAATACGGTAATTAAACAGTGTTTTGTGGGTGTCCTCTTCCTATACACTCTATTCAATAGGCCCGATTGTGGCATTTTAAACGTGCTAAAGCGGTTTTTTTTTTTAGTTGAGAGCTGCTCATACACGTGAATTATGTTTACATTTGAATTCCCTCAATTACCTCACTCAGAGACTCGAACGAAAAAAAAACTATTGACTACCACCGCTTCGGTCTCGATTCACACCGCCGAGATTATCGTTCTTGTGGGTGGGTTCTAAATTTGTACAATCTTTGTTTGAGATTTTATTTATAAGACTATTTTCTCTCTCTCTATGTTTTTTAAAACGACCATTCTCTTACAATTCATCACTTCTTCTCTGGGTGGTAGAAAGGTTTCTAGACATTGATATTGTTGTAATTGAACGCAGCATTAGCCACGTGTAAGCCAAGGAAGCATAGCGGCTTAAAACTGTTTTAACATTTTTTGACGCAGGTGACAGTTGGATCATATCCAACAGTGACTTGAGTCCTAAGCTTTCTTCAAACGGCTTTAAATAGTGCGTGGATGGGCTGGGAGTCAGTTAGAACGTTTTCTACTGAGTCAGAATTAGAGAGAGAAAGTGAGAATTAGAGATAAATTCGTGTTGATCTCAGAAACACGATTTGGGGATAATTCTAGGTTTTCTTTTCTGGTTTTTTCCATTCTCAGTTGTAATATGTATTTCCATTGATAGTAGTGATCAGAAGCTGGACTAGGTCGTTAGTGACCGAACCAGGGTAAAAACTACTTCGTGTCTTCTTCTCTAAGTTTTTCTGACGACGTTGACGAGTTCATTTCCTAGTTTTTCCGGTGATTGAGGTATCTCAGTTTCGAGAGCTAGATTCGGGAATTCACGTAACCGATACAATAAAAGCTTAGAGACTCAGCAATGGCGCAACCGAATATTGAAAAGTTTGCGGAAATGTTTAACAAGCCGGATGTTTGTACGTGTCTTCAAAGTACTTTTTTTTAATTCCGTAGCAATTTATTCTTAAAATTATGTGTGTATTCTTACAGGGAAAGACAATCGAAAGTGTTTCAACTAGTAGATCATATTGAAGCCATGAAGGTCTATATATCATGTGTTTTTTTAAGGATTGTGGTTACGTTATGGGAAGACTTCATATTTATTAAAGCATCTTTAATGGTTTCTTGCTTAAGAATTGTAGAGATTTGCTTGTAAATATCAAAAATGTTTAGCTAGTTGCTTAACCATTGTTTTGCATATTGGCTATTGATTTAGCTAAGCAAATCTAAGCAAATTAGCTAATTTAAGCTAGTTGCTTAACTATTTAGCTCTAGAAAAATCTATGTGGCAAAAATACTATTTAGCTAAGCAATACATTTAGCTAAACCATTAAAGATGCTCTTACGTCGACAAGGTTTTGGCCTCCGTATTGACTGGCATGGTATAGGTTTCCTTTTATTATCCTTTTGGTAATAATATGATATTGATATTTTTCATTTTGTTCTTCTAAGGATCCATCGAACCAAGAAGTCATAGACACGGCTCTGAATGAACTCCTAGCAAAGGTGTCATTGAGCGAACTAGAGAAGGCAAATACTTGAGCCAATAATTAATCATATTAAAGAGCATTACATTTTTATTGTTACTATTTTCTTGTTCGAATTATTTATCGTTTTGGACTTTGTAGCTTGCCAGTAATGTAAACTGGGCAGTATCCGCAGCCGTCTGTAGAGCCAGTGCTCTTCGCAATTAAATCTCTCCGTACAAGGTACACTTTTTTAGCTACACTCTACTCATTCTTGAATTGTATGAAAATCATATATAACAATGATGTTATGAAGATTGTAGGATGACAATTATAATGTAGGATTAAATTTCATGTTTCTCGTATACTTCGAATTTATATAGAAAAAATTATATAAAATAGTCATTTAAAACTTATTGATTAGCAAAATAGTCAAAGTTTAAACTTTTTCGTAAAATAGCGAAATTTACGTTTTCAAAAAAATTTTGACAGTCAGGATTAAATTTTTTTATGATTATTATAAACCGTTCATCACTTTCAAAAAAATTAATCTTGGGATAAAAAAAAAAATTGAAACCAGATTACTGCACATTTTTACTATTTCACTAAATTAAAAAAAACATTGACTATTTTGCAAATTCATATATAATATCTCTATAGAAGACTTCAGATTATTGTCACTTTTTTTTTTGGCAGTATATTGCGCAGCTCGCGGTTCTCTATTACAACAAGGAATTAAGATGTCGTTATGATCCGGAATTCGTAAATTATTTTGTAACACCGAAACCTTATCTCAATTTCGCTAGACCAGGTATGCTCTTATCTTGCTAGTTTCCTCGTATTTCACATTTAAGTTTTTAAGTGTATGGTTTGCTCACACTTTTGCAGCATCTTGTGCTCATTTACTTGTGGCCCGAATATTTTAAGATCGCCATGAGCATAATCCAAAAAACTGTATGATGAATATTCCAAGGTGGTACGGGTTCTGAGTTACTCTTTTTAATTTATACATTTATTAAAAAAAAAGTCATCATATTATAATATTCTCGGATACTACTCATGCATATCTTTATCTTGCTTATTCTTATGTATATTGGTTACCCTCTTACTTTTTTTTTTTTTTTTTTTCCATATGTTTTATGTAAATAGGTTCAATCCGATCAGAGCGCAATTGCTGATGGTGATGACGGGTCTTACATCCCCAAGATAAAGGTAAGTCTTTTTAATTCACTGAGCAGCTATGATTAGTCTTATTAAGTCTATTTAATTCAATGAACAAATGTGATTAGTCTTTTTGTTATAAGAATCTATTGTTTTTATTTTGTAATAGGATATCAAGAATTGTTTGTCATCACAGAAGAAGATCGTTGCAAATCAATTCTCTGGAGGGAATGATAGAGAGAGTGTTAGTTCTAGTTCCCTTTCCTTTTGTGTAATCTTTGACCTCATCAATATTTTGTAAGCACGTGCGAAATGGCTATAGGTATTATAAGATTTTAAAATTTTAATTATGTTCAGGTGGCAATTGGAGTAAACTTCTGTGCATCCAAGTTTTACAATCACGACAAGAAAACTTACCGCTTCAACTTCAACGAAGAAGAGGTGGGTATATTCTTAACGTACAAAGTGTAGAATGAACTTGTACATTAATGCTATAATGCTCTAAAGAGAAACTGCAGAACTGTGATAGCTCAGCTGAGATCAGTGTTGAAACTCTTGATGAAGCCATATCTATAGTTTGGAGAGACCTTGAAGTGAAGTCCTACGAAGATATGTACGACATTGATCACTACAGCTATTGCGCTACGTTAACAGAGAATATAGCAGAAGAGTATGTGATAACAGAATTCGATTGTAAGAGTGTAGAGGAATTTATTTCGCTACCACCAAATAGAGAAGGAGTTTTCAATTGCTTTCATTTAAAGGTACCTCTAGAGTTTCTTACATTCAGCCGTGTTTGATGATCATTTGTCGAATAGACTTCGTTTCGTCAACAGGTGGGTCAAATAGGTTCAGTCTCAAAGTGCATTAAATTTGCGGTGATTGCCAAAAGGAGAGAACTGAGTGTCATATTGTCGAGTCACGACAGGTTTTGTTTGAGAAACAATCAATGTAATGCAATGGTGGTTAATAGATCATTATGTATGATGAGATTTTACCTTTTTTAATTTGCAGCGAGACAAGCGATCCTATCCTTGCAGATTTGTGCTTGGGTCTCAGTCTGGTGGCTTTTCTTTTATTATTCTTGAATAAATAAATAGAATTTCTTTTCCTATCCTTTTGCCATTGAAATTTATGCAGGATTTAATGAAAATTGGAGTGCCTTGCCTTACTAGTGCTTGCAAGATTTGTGACCGGCTTCATGAAATTGAAGTGGAGAGTGGTAAAAAAGCAGAGGTAGATGTATACAATAGTATTAATATCAGTTATAAAATATTGAATGGCAGGTTTATTTCTCCGTAAAAGCTGGACTTAATTCAAATATACTATTTCGTACTTACTATTAATATGTTATCTAAAAGACCTGTAGTTTAAAAAAAAAAAAAAAAAAAAAAAACTATTAACTAATCAAAGCAATGTTTGAGTGGGAGTGACACGTACAACGGAACCATAAAACATACAACCGAATTATGAAAAAACAAAACTTAAGAATTTTAAGTGGGAGGGGGTGAGAAATATTACCTCGGACTTAGTTGACGAAGGTGTGCCGTCGGAAGAGATGAGAAGCACATCGTTGACGGAGGTGCGGCAAGAAGAGATGAGAAGCGATGAAGGTCTTATTTCCTAATACAAAAGTTCTTATTAATAATATTATATTGTAAAATATGGTAAAACAACAGCTTTATATATTATTAAGAAAAAAAAATTAAAAAAAGTTGAAAAACACACGCTCTTGAAAGTTGCACAATCTCTTGAAAGTTGCACTCTCTCATTTAAAGTTGCATTTCATCTTTCCTATGTTTGTATATTTTCTACATTGTCTTTTCCAATACACAAATGTAATTGTTCAGTCTTTTCCTCCTTGTATAAATAGAGGTTCTCATCTCATATAATATAACAAGTAGAAAATATTTCTCCATCTTTTTCTCTCTAAATTTCAACATGATATCAGAGCCCATAAATTCAAACACCATGAACTACTTCGAAAACTCATTTGCCTTTAACACCACTTCGACCACTACTCAAACCATGCCCACTCAGTCAAGTTCCGATCAATTCTCCTACCATATCACGAGTCACAAACTCAATGGCCGCAATTTTTTTTAGTGGTCACAATCTGTGCTCATGTTCATCCTTGGGCGAAGTAAGGACGACTATTTCACCAGCGTGGCTATAGCTCCGAAGCGCGAAGATCCGGGTTTCAAAAGTTAGAAGGCTAAAAATAACATGGTGATGTTTTGGCTCATAAACTCAATGAACCCCGAAATCGGAGAAACCTTCATTCTTTACTCCATAGCGGCAGAAATCTGGCAAGCTGCTAGAGAAATCTTCTCTAATTCAGAAGACGTGTCCGAGCTGTTTGAAACTGAGAATACTCTATACACGACATACGTCAATGAGAGATGTATGTTACTTAGTTCTTCAGTTCACTCATACATCTATGGCAGAAGATCGATCTTTACGAACATCACCAGTGGACCTTCCCTGAGGACGCAAAGCTCTACCGCAGGATCATGGAGACCAAACGTGTATTCAAGCTGTTATCCGGACTCAACAAGGACCTCGACGAGGTTAGATGATGGATTCTCAGTACGAAACCACTACCATCTCTCCGGAAAGCCTTCTCCGCGATCTGACACGAAGAAAGTAGAAGGAAAATCATGCTTGGGGGAAGCCAACCTAATGCGATCTCAATTCCGAGCTCAGACTCGTCTGCTTTCACCACATGTGACAAAAGCCTAGCAGCTCGCGTTTCCTCGAACAACAAACCCCGTAAAGCTAGGCCCTTCTACGATCATTGCACACGACCTGGTCATATTCGAGAATTGTGTTGTAAGCTCCATGGGAGCCACCAAATCCGAAGTCAACTCGAGACACCAAAGATCCCACCTCAAATGGAAATTCGGTGTTTATCCCATCCGCTGCATCGAATTCCACCTCAGGTGCCTCCTCATTCAACAACGACTAGCTCGCTATCATCCAGAGACTCATCCAACAAGCTCGGAGGAGAAAGCACTAGCATTGGCCCTCTAGGTAACTCTCCTCGAGCTCTTCATGTAAGCTCGGAAAATCCTTCAGCCTGGATTGTCGACTCAAGGGCCTCAGAACATATGACTGGTAACCGAAATCTATTCACCAAATACTATGTATGTGATAGAAACACATCGGTCACTATTGCCAACGGATCCAAAACCAAAGTTGTTAGTATCGGAACTGTGGTCATATCAGAGTGCTTGAATCTGGAGTCAGTGTTTTTTGTTCCTCAATTACACTGCAATCTTTTATCTATACACAAGATCAACAAGGATTCTCAGTGTCGAACTATTTTTTTATGATGTTCATGTGTGTTTTAGGAACAGGATTCAGAGAGACAGATTGATAATGCCGGACTCAGTGTTGGACTCTATATCCTCAAACCATCTCATATCACCCATCTATGTCAAATGGCCCAATCCCCACCGTCACACAAAGAAATCATGCTCAACCATATTAGATTAGGACACATCCGAGTTTCATGTATCTTAAAAGAATGTTTCCTTCTCTATTTCTCAATAAATATGTCAACTCTATTCAGTGTGATATGTGTGAGTTTGTCAAACATACTCACAAAATGATCCAAACTCAGTTCGATACTCTCATTTAGATCGTCCATAACGATAATGCTCGAGATTATTTCACTTCAGAGCTCGGTTCTTTCTTCAAAAACCAAGACATAATCCACTTCAGCTCGTGTGTTCATACTCCTCAACAAAATAGAGTAGCTGAACGGAAAAATCGACATTTCCTCGAGGTCGCGCAAGCCATCATGTTTTCATCAAATGTGTCATCACACATCTTGGGAGAAGCAATCTTCACAGCTATCTACCTCATAAATCGCATGACTTATATCCACTCTCCCAGCTAAACTATTTGGCTATTTCATGTTTACCCACACATACAATCAAGGGAAACTCGAGCCCAAATCAACGAAATGTGTCTTCCTCGGCTACTCAGCAACTCAGAAGGGCTACAAATGCTTTGAACCCACTTTCAGAAAGTTCATAGTGTCTATGGACGTTACGCTTCACGAACTGAATCCATACTTCACCAATTTTGCTCGTCAGGGGGAGAACAACGACAATGATTCCCCAAATTGGCTCATCATCAATCTAGACATCAGTTCAGCTCCGAATCCTTTTCCACCTAACCTATCGAACTTATTCAAACTCTTCCGAACATTCCAAACAATCCCGTGCCCAGTTCGCTAAATCCTGAACCCGCAGAATCCAGTTCAGAAGTTCCTTGCGACCTAAACCTTACCCAGAGTCCGGCACAAGCTCGCACCCATGATGACTCTCCAGTCCTGAACACCGAAATCAATGAACAAGGTAACATCTCATCTCCAAACTTACCTATCGCCTTGAAAAAACCTACTCGTTCATGTGATCCATGCAGGATGAAAGATTATGTGTACTACGGGAATCTCTCAGTGAGCTATCAAGCCTATGTGACAAAATTGGATCAGAAAAAAGGTGCCACAATCAATCGAAGAAACCATCCAGATCCCAGCTTGGCGAGATGCTAGTCATGCAGAAATCCAAGCCCTCGAGCAGAATGACACATGGGAAATCACCGAGCTGCCACCTAACAAACGAACTGTTAGAAGCAAATGGTTATTCACCATCAAACACAACCCAGATGACTCTGTGGAGAGATTCAAAGCTTGTCTCGTTGCTAAGGGATACACTCAGGCGTATGACATTGATTATCAAGAAACCATCGCACCGGTCGCTAAGTTCAACAACATCAGAATTTTTCTCTCTCTAGCAGCCAACCTAGATTGGCGACTTATCCTTCAAGTTTAATAACGAGCTTCCGTTGTTACAATTAAATTCTTGAGTGAATTATAGTCTATTAGTTTATCAAATTAATTTAAAATATTTTGAGGTGATCTCAAAATAAATAAAGGATTTATCGAGTTCGTCTCGAATAATAAAATTTTTTCAAAGAAATATTCCGGAAATTAATTTCATAAATAAATTCTCAAGAACGAGAATTATTTCCGAGAAACCTTAAATATATTTAAATTAATCGAGAATGAACGAGAAAATTCTCGATTTAATCATATAATTAAAATTTGTTCGGTTGTGAAGAATGCCTTCCTAAATGGAGAACTGGAAGAAGAAGTCTACATGCAAATCCCACCAGGCTTCGAGAACCATCAAGATACGAACAAAGTCTGCAAACTCTAAAAGTCCCTACACGGACTCAAGCAGTCACCTCGAGCCTGGTTCGGAAAGTTCACTCATGTGCTCAAACAGTGCGACTACTCACAAAGTTAAGCAGATCCTACGCTCTTCTCAAAGATCTCAACTCAAGGAAATCACACCATCCTCGGTGTGTATGTGGACGACATAGTCATTACCGGAGATGAACATGAAGAAATCAAGAGATTGAAGCAGACTTTGTCATCTGAGTTCGAAGTCAAGGACCTTTGAAGCTTGCGATACTTCCTAGGCATGGAGGTTGCATGATCTGAAAAAGGTATCTCTATGTCTCAGCATAAATACACATTGGATCTCCTCAAGGAAACTGGCACGGTCGATTGCAAACCAAGCATTGTAGCAAGCTTAATCTTCTAAAATCTACCATCAAGCTTGATGGGAGTGTTGAAAAACACAAGCTCTTGGAAGTTGCACTCTCTCATTGGAAGTTGCATTTCCTCTTTCTCTTGTTTGTATATTTCCTAGATTGTCTTTTCCAATACACAATTGTAATTGTTTATTCTTTTCCTCCTTGTATAAATAGAGGTTCTCCTCTCATATAATATAGCAAGTAAAAAATATTTCTCCATCTTTTTTTCTCTAAATTTTTACAACAAAATTTAAGCAGAATTGAGGTGGTGATGAATATATGCAAACTAAATCAAAGCTCAAAGACGACTATTAGATAATAAACATGTATCGAGTAAACAAAAGATAATAACTAATTCCTCGGAATAAAGAAACAAACTCGAACAAACTAACAACTTAGATACGTTAGATAAATAAACAAATGCTATGTCAGTAAATAGAATCAATAAATAACACGTTTATACTCCGCGTGTTTTCCCATTTTGAAAAATAATTATAATAATTATATTGAGTCTCTATTGCACTTTGGCATCTCTAATTGAAGGCTATGTAGTTTAAATGGACACAACATAAATTCTACTACGTTTTTGCAGTGACGCTGGGTTGATCGTGGAGATGGCCAATATTGCTTATGTCTTTAAGGATCAGTACCAAACATGTCCATCCATATCCAACTTCCATCAATGCGTTCCGAATTGGAGAGAATCGAAGGTATCCAGCTTCCACCACTGCATTTAGAAGTGGAGAGATTCGAATGTTTTGACGTGTTCAGGTGAGAATCGAATGTATACGACTTACTTCGGAACATCCAAACATTATATCCCAACTTTCATCGAGTTCAAGATTGCTCTGCTGGCCCCCACTCCGCCGTTCCCAGATTGCTTCGAACGCCCACCCGGCGGTGATGGGGACCTGAGATGGCATATTTGAAGCCAGCCCATACTGCAGCAAAGCCCATCATTTTGTAGGGCTTCATTCTTTGATCTTCTAAACTATGTTTTCCTAGTTTTATAGGTGTTTAACATGTACATTTTTTTTAACTATAAGCGATGTGGGACTTCTGCAAGAGTTGGGATTGCTATGCTTTTTTCCATAACACACACACAAACACACACACACACACACACACACATATATATATATATATATATATATATATATATAATGACATTTATTGCCCCTACTTTGAGATTGGTAGGCTTTTATGCACCTTTCATCTCTTCCTCTTAAAATTGCCCCACATTTACATAAAATTTTGTACTAAAAAACGACAGTGATTCGGAAACAAAAGTGAAATGGGGGCATAGAGATATGCCTACCGCTAAAAAAAATGGAGTAATCCAGTCCATTCCCTAGTGTATATATATATATATATATATATATATATATATATATATATATATATATATATTCACAATATCCATATTTCGTTGTAAGGTTGTCAATTCGGCCGGGCCGTCCGTGGGCTAACCAGCTCGGCCCTCCTTTTTAGAGATTGTGGATCGTCCCGTCCCTTTTCAGAAAAGGATCGGGCCGAACCGGACTTCATGGAGGGTCTGGGCTGAGCTTAGGGTATAGGCCATCAAAGCCCGGTCCGGCCCTCGCCCTCATAAAGCTTAACCCGGACCCGGCCCGGATCCGAAGTAGGCCGGTTCGGGCCCAATCCTTTTTAAATAAGATAAATATATTTTTTTTCAAAAGTATGTTTTTATATACAAAAAGTAGTTTTGAGTTTGACACATAAATTTAATTTTATATTAATGATCTAAATTTTTTTTTTACTCACATTTTTGTTGTTTTGATTAAAATTGTATTTTTTAATTTTTTTTAAATATTTATATATTATTTTTTTATGATTATAATTTGGGCTTTTTGAGGCACAACTTAATCCTTTTTTACGGCTTTTTATTTCGATGTGTATCAACTTTTTTTTGTAACGTGATACCTTGTCCTGTCCACTGTTATTGAGTCCACTGTTATTGCGACGGAAATAATGTGAAAATTTGAAAAAATTGTATAGACGGAAATTGCGGTTGCCAACGGAAATTGCGACGGAAGGAATGTTGCAAAATAATATATATATATATATATATATATATATATATATATATATGTATGTATATATATATGTATATATATATATATGTATACGTATAACATTTTTTTTAATCTTTTTTCTTTACTGTTTAGTTTAGTGTAATTGTACTATGTATTATTTGAAAGCCTAGAGTGTAAACAACAAACTTATGCATTGAATTTCTTATTAAAACGTCAAATCATATTCACCGTATCATCGAAACCCCACCTCAACAAAGCTATCCCAGCGTCTCTCCCTCCCCCTTCACCGGTTACCTCTCTATCCTCTCATCTGCATCTCTATTATCAAAAAATAAATTAGACAAAAATTTCAATATGGATAAACAAATCGTCAGATGTTTTATCCATGTTTCTCTTCGAACTATATCATTTAAGATGCAGAATGCATATGTTGGGCTTGAAATCAACATCCGAAGTTTGGTCTGACACCGAAGGAAATGTCGGCGACTTTACGGCGAAATGACAGAAATATTGTTGATTTTACAAAAGAGGTGACGAAATAACGTGGTCTCCATTGACATTGCAATTTCGGCGACACGAAGACGACAAAACGACGGTAATTTGTGGCAAAACAGCCAATATGTCACAAATGTGTTGAACTTCCATATTTAGCGGAATTTCGGCGTACTATCTTTGAAATTCCCCGAAATTTTAAATATTGGGTCCAAGAAAATGAATGCTATAAATTTATTAATGCAAAAACAATTAAGTGCCATGACTTTTGTAACTTCCAAAACTATTAAGTCCTTCGGTCAAGTTACAACTAACAACTTCACAAAACTATTCACCAGCTCTTCGAAATGAATATTTTTTTTTTACTTCACAAGTTAAATGAATGAGCCAAGTATGTAATTTGGTTGGTATAAACCTGGTGCCAAATTATTCCTTAAGCATAGCTCGTCCAAATGAAGATCTTAATCACTTCAAAATTTAAATAAATACAACAGCACATTATTCAAAAGTAATTAAATGTAGCCTTTTCAGCAACGACTTTCAGACACACACCCAAAGCTCGATACTCTCCGAAGAGCCGAGCCTCGTAGCCGACCCGAGCAAAGGCGGGGAAAACAGCCACACCGTGGTCAACACAACAAAACCGTTGATCGCATTACTACTTAAATATTTCTTTTATCATCGCATTACTACTTAATCCAAATAAAAACAGGGAAAAGAAATTAAGTTGTATAAACTGTTCTTCAGCAATGCCCATAAAAATACAACACTATATTTTCTTTTCGTAAAGAAAAACAAACTATATTACTACAAAGTACATACACCACAAATTTTCAATGAGAAAAGCAAGTCAGAAAGCAATAATAATAGGCCTAAAATACCTGAACAAACAAGAAGCTCCTATTCTTTCATCTCAGAGCAATTCCGAGACAGTAAACTGAGTCTACCCAGAATTTTTCATTGTGGCCGATCAAGTTCTGCGAGACAATGCGGCTATTATTATGAACATAGCTAATAATAAAAAAAATAAAATAAGAAAAGATAACGAACATTGCTACATACATATGCTATGTTTTTTTTTATGGGAATCACCTGTCTTCATATGTACATTGGTGACTGTAATCAATATTACTCATTTCAGGCTTCCCAATCTTCATCGCTTTCATCGCCAATATCCTAAACAAGTGAACAGCTCATAAATTGTCAGAGGAAAGAAAGAAAGAAAATCAAATTGAATCGAGCATTGTGCAGTCACAGAAAATGTCTGTATTCTTTGTGTTTGGCTAAAACGTAACCATTAGACTATTTTGGATTATTAGCCAAGTGTAAAACAATAAGATATCAAACACGAGAGGAGATTAATTACCTGTGATTCGCTTGAGAACTCTTCAATATCATCATCGTCGCTCTGCATAGTTAAACTTCTATATAAATTATCTTTTCTACTGGCATTCTAAATGAAAATCTTCAAATTTTAAAAAGTGATTCACTTTGAAAGGAAAAATACAACCAATAAAGCATATATGACTCGGATAAAAGTAATACCTCATTTGCTTTTTTCTTTCCCTTGCCTTTCCCGCCTATAAATCACAGATGCCAGGGATAGGTCGGTCACATGGAAATTGATTGAAAGTTAAACCGAAGAACTTACATAAAAAAAAATTCTAAAAAAAAAAAAATCAACTTTAAATTGGATTTCAAAATACCCAAGTGCCATGTCGACATATTGCATAAGGGCTGACAATTTAATGATTTTATCAATGGTTATTTTGCTTTATATATGTTTAGCTATCGGAAAAATGAACCATAACATGTCTGATAAACCAAAGAGGTTCAAGTTTCCACAGTATGAAATTTCCACAAATCCTAACATGCTGAAATTGAGATGACAATGTAATTTGAATCCCAAATTCTAAACCGACAAACATAGCTTTGGTTATATCCTACATCACCATATATTTCGAATTTTTATGGTTTGGCTGTTTGATCCTAAAGTAAGACAGTGACGTCCTGACGCTCTGGAACCTTGAGCATGGACATAACTTTCACGGAAAATTTAACTCCTTCAGTTACTGCCTGCTATAACTAATTCAGCTTATTGTTCCCAAGTTCTACCTCTTATTGAGATATCACCTTCTATGTTTTTCTAGCTAAATTTCATCTTCGTTGAAGGCCATAAATTGGAACTCTCCTATGTAACTTCTCTCTCTAATTGTAGGAACAAGTAAACACGGTCATACCTAAGGAAATGTAAAAAATTGAGAATAATTTCTCTAGCATGTGGTACAATAAGAAACAGACCTGTATGTTTTTTGTCAATTTTTTTCGCCTTTTTCTCCGATGCTCCATCCTGCTGCAAATAAAAAAGCGGTATCATTGTCGTCAAAATCATTGAACAAGGTGTAATACGTAACACTTATATGGAGAAGTGATGAGGCAACAAAAATCCCAACCTCGACGCTCTTCCTTTTTGAATCAGTTTTTTGTGTCTTCTTGGCAGAAACTGGAAATATCAGCACGTCGAACTTTGCTGAGCATTGCAATTTGAATATTGTCAAGAAATGGAATGAGAAGAAGAAAATTAACAACCTTTCGATGCCGAGGCTTTCTTTGGATTTGTGGGTGTCTTCTGTAAAATAAAAAATAAAAATAGAAAATAAAAATAAAAAAAACTTTCATCAGAGGATATGAAAATCATATTCCAAATTTCACTTAGCATATTGTAGTATTTTGTCCCATTGAAACTTCAAGATATCGCCAAGAAAATATAAACATGGAGTCAATAATAGATGTCATTCAAGTTTCATCAAAATCTCAAGTCATATGTCTTAACTTCTTTTTCTTTAAGAGAAAAACTATATATTTAATATTTACAGAAGAATAGTCTTGGCAATACCCAAGACGAGGAAATACAAAAACATTCTCTGGATTTTCACTTCGTGCTTGGATTTCAAAGATTATCCCCCTCAGACTTGAATAGGGATTGGTCAAGCTCCCTGTAATCAGCCTCATAAAGTCGTATTTCTAACTAGAAACTAATTCACAACCTAACTCAAAAGTTACACCATGATTTCATAACTTCTGGTAGAATGTGATGTGGAAGTAGGTTTAGAGAGAGCTCAACAATCAGCGAACAAGCTAAAAAGAATCATGATTTTTTTTTTACCATCCCAGTAAGATTCTTCCATCATCTACATGCTATTCAGTTATATCATAGATGAACGTTTTAAGTGTCACCTTTTCTTCGACTTTCTTAAACATCGTCGAGATGGTGGTCTGGATAAGAGAACCTCGATTACTGCTTGAATCCTCCCCTGATTTTTTCACCTTACTGGAAGACAAAGATTGCTCCTCAGGCTCGGCCACGGATGGTGGTGTTGGATCTTCATCGTCAATGTTAAATACTATAGAAGAATTTTCTTTCTGTTTGAACAGTTAAGAGAATACATAGACATATATCCAACAAGAAAAAAGAGCACTATAACTGAAGATAAACTACAACTGAGCAAACAAAATTATACGAGAAAAGATACGGAAAAACATATCTCAAGGCAGAACTAGGATTGGTAACATTTTACTAGGATATTTTCAGTAGTTTTATTCTCTTCTTCAGATTCATCACCATCACTTGTGATAGAATCGTCTTCCGGTGAAGCTTCTGCAAACCTGATTCCAGTAGGAAAGGTAAACACAATAAATTTTTAACTTTTAGCTATGCGGAGAACAGGGAAGGACTATCTGGATATGAAATCAAGATTAAAATGCTAAGAGACGAGAGTTGGCTAATATTAAACATTGACTGCAAAGAAAAATTAGAATTATCACTAAGGATTCACATGATCGATTTTCTGCAGCTTCACAAGTTAATCAAAAGAATTCTCATTAGACTCGTTATCAAATGAAAAGTAAGCATGAAATTATCATTGGCAGCACTTTCTATAAAAACTAGTAAGGAAAAAAAAAAATCAGGGAGACACTTTGACTATAGAATCACGATTTTGTATCACAAACATATAATTCGATATTTGAAATAAAAGCAAGTTGAATGAATCAAAAAAATGGGTACTTGAATTTTTTCCCAGCAGTTCTTGCTGATTGCCGAACCGGAGTTAATATTTTGACAGAATCTTTGATTTCATCATCGGAAGAATCATCTTCAAGCATGGGAGAAGGGGATCGGTCTCGTTCATTTTTAAGGCCAACTTGTTTGTTACCACACGATGCACCACCAGCACCACCTTTAAAATCATATTCAGCTTGCTTCCCCTGAAATCGTGAAATACTTTAGACTGGTTTAGACACCGTAAAAAATAAAATAAAAAAATTAAAAATTAAAAACAAACAAAAACAAAAACAAAAGGAGGGAGCTTTATGAGCAAATGAAACTAGAAAAATTCTAGAATTATGTATGGAGAAACTTACATCACTAAGTTCCTCGGGAAAGTCGAGTCGTGATTCTTCTGGGTTATCATCTTGTGTCCCTATCCACCAAGCATCAGAAAATACAATCTGCTACCATGAAGACTTATGAGCAAGTGTTAAATTCGAAGGGATTATAACTTTGTTTCCCCAACTATCTTTAAATTAATATAATATATTATTATAAACAGTAAGTGAGTGAAGTCTAGGTTTCTTGGTATCAAACAAATAAAAAAATTTAAGGCAACAATATGATATGCTATTGCAGTTCCTTCCTAGAGTTCCCGAAGTTAACCATTTCTGATATTCCGGCCCTTGAAAGTAAAGATGACAATATCCTTGCTTCTGACAACACAACAATCCATTTCCAACTGCTAATATGGCACATAATTCAGAACAAAAAAGGAACACTCATATGATAGCATTGAGATTTAGATCTTGCTAGTAGTTACACAGTCATGCAGATTGCAACTTACTACTTTCAATGCTAGTCGAAAATTAAAAATATAAATAAATAACAAACAAAATA
This sequence comes from Urtica dioica subsp. dioica, assembly GCF_054948205.1. Classification (NCBI taxonomy): domain Eukaryota; kingdom Viridiplantae; phylum Streptophyta; class Magnoliopsida; order Rosales; family Urticaceae; genus Urtica; species Urtica dioica. The sequence continues at coordinate 20,859,412 of NC_142765.1, forward strand.
ACAACATTATTTATGGGCACCCCAATAGTAGAGACTAGTCATAAGCAAGCTCTTTTTATTTGCAGTAATTGTATGATAAAGATGAAGGAAACAAACAAACCATGTTGTCAAAGTAATCCTCACACATGACATTTTTCCCTCCTCTTGGAAACTGCAGAGTCAAATATCTATTCTTCGGATACACTATCGTTCCGAAAAGCTTCATCCGACCCTAGAAAAATAAATTAAGATAAAGTAAGACAAAATTAAAATAAAGAAATAAATTAAGACAAAATTGGTTGCCAAAAAGCAAACCAATAAAGAAATACAACAAAGTAGATCAAACCTGAGGAAAATCGAGATAGAGAATGGGATTCTTTGTACCCAAATCCTTGAGCTCTCCGATCTTCCCTCCCGAGATCGGTGCGAGAAGGCCAGGGAAAGAGAAGAGAAACCTATTTGAATTGATTCGATGTTTCTCGAGGAGTTAAACTATGCTTTAGAAAAACAATAAAATAATAAATAAATAAATTACCTGTTCTTTCTCTGAGACTTCTTGACGATGTCACGACCGTGGTGTTTTGCCACAAGTTTGGAGGGTGCGAGAGAAGTGCATGGTTTGGCTGGGGTTTGGGAGAGGATTTTGTTGGAGAAGGCTAGGGTTTTGAGCCTCTTTCTCTCTAGAGTTTCGGGGTTCAATTTTGACTCGTCTGCTACTGAAGAACCTTTGGTCGTCTTCTTCTTCTTCGTCGCAGGACCACCCACCATTGTCGCAGATCAAGAAGCTCTCTCTCTCTCTCTCTCTCTCTCTCTCTCTCTAGATTGGGCGGGAACGAATCAACTACTTTTTACAGGCACATAGAAGTGAGTGAACTTTCTCTAATTAGGTTTTTGTCCAAACAAGTCTAAAGATTTACAATATAGTCCAAAACTTCTACACATCTTTTTCCTGTATTTTATATAGTTTTATTATTACAAATCAGTCCCTCCTTCGCTCGTCTTTGTTTTCTGCCTCTCTTTTTTTCCTCCTTCAGATAAGATTTGATATTGATTTTGGCCAAGTCAATCATGTTTGCAAACTCTTTTGTGTTTGATTAATTTGTTCGTGTTTTTAAACTAAACAACCGTTAGGTTTTCCAAACAAATTCTGATTTGTGGTATGAACTATGAAGTATGAAATGAACGTATTTTTTCTTACAAAATGTCATATGTGGTATATGTGTATAGAAGCTATTGGGTCAGGTTAGGATTGGAGTGTATAGAAGACATCTGATGAAGTGACTCGAGGGAGTTTTAGACGGGATTGACAATTCTCGTCATTATAGACCCTTGTCTCATTTATTTTATTTTGTCAATTTTCTGTTTCTCATTTCATTACGGGACATCTTTGTGTTTGAACTTTCAACGAGGAACTGACCTCCATCTGGATTATTTGTATGGCTGAAACCAATTTTGTAATGTTAATGAGAATTCCGTTTGAAAAAAAGATTGGTGTGGCACATTTTTATAGTATTTATCAAATGAGAGTAAAAAAAAAATTGCTTTGATATGAAAAAAAAAAAAAAAAAACTTTGTTTAATCTATGTGTGTAATTTTTGTGTCCCAAGGGTCGGGATGTGAATTCGGTTTAAATAATTATCAAAGATAAAAATAAAAATAAAATAAAATAAAATAAAAGAATATTGATTTCTGCTTTGAATAGTCTTTTTCTAGACAATCTATTAATAATTTTTTCTTAGGTTAAAAAAAAAAAAAAAAAAGAACGGAAATCTTCATAAACTAGTGGGGTCTGTCTATTACCTGTTATTTGTAGTAAGATCACATTCACCTGACCTGTGCATAATTGGAATCTCTCTCCCCAACATGAGACTTTTCCAAACGTACGAATCTTCCGGCTTAAGTTCATCCCCGAGAATAGACCCTCTCCCGGTGGCATTTTCAAGCCATAACACGGGCTTCTAACGAGTGTGGGTCTCAAGCGAGGCGCCAGACTTGTTTTGCAAGGAGAGCTTGGTTGAACTCACGAATACTCCAAAGTCGAAGACCTCCCTCCCCTTTGGCCCGGCATACCAAAAATCGGCGCATAGACTCTCAAATAGAATCAATAACACCAACTGGAATTTCGAAAGTCTCGATAGTGTTAAGTGGGGATCGATTGGACGACGAACTTGAGAGACATTTCATTGCCATCCGCCGAGAAACATCTAGACCCCCAACCGTGGAGTCTTTTCAAAACACGGGAAGAGAGGAAGCCAAAGTGGATTCTTTTTGCCCAGGGAGACCGTGCATATCGATGTCCGTGGAGAGGAATGCTTAGCGAAGCTTGAAAGCAATCAAATTCTTCGGTCGATTTATCGAAATTTACTAGCATGGCCTGAGGCTTAGGGGTAAACCTCAAATACAACTAGGCTTCAGTTATAAATTGACTAGCATGTACTAAATACGTCGCGATTTGCCTTTTTGTGGTTTTCGGTTTTACCACGCGGCAATAGTTATGGTCTTGGTGAAATATCGGCCAGCAGAATGCGGTTTATTTATACCAATACTTTCAAACTTCAAAGATTTACATCTGCATAATTTAATATGTAAGACTGCATATTTGTTATACTGCTTGCAATAATAGTGAAAGATCACTCTAAAACAAAAATAAAATATTCTTAGTGTCTCCAACAAAAGACAAGGAGAAAATCGAACAAAAATATAATCGGACCCTCAACATCAGTACCAGAGTATTTTATTTCAAGCACAATACTTTCAAAGCGTTACTGATACATATACGAGCTTCAGAAACTAACCACTGAAAACTTGAAATAAAATAACGATACACCCACAGCAACAACAAAAAAGTATGGTACTCCATAACTCGAAAAGTTGTAAATAATATGCTCTGCTTATGCGCATCTCTCTCTCTCTCTCTCTCTCTCTCTCTCTCTCTCTCTCCCTCAGACGCCAGGCATAGGGAACTGGGTCGTGAGGGCTTCGACTCTCCTCTGAAGATCCGACACTCTGTCGGCCAGCGAGAATTCCGGCGAAACCACAAACTTCATGAAGTCTTGGAGCTTCGAACCCGGCGCCGACTTTTTGGCATCTCGGCTTATCTGAACGCCCTCGTGGATGAAATCCGCGACGGCCACAAAGTCTTTCTCTGTGAATCCCCTGGTTGTCATCGCCGGAGACCCGATTCGAATCCCACCAGGGACCAAGGCGCTCTTGTCTCCTGATCATTGAGAACGAGATCGTGCATTGAAGATTGGTGAAAAAAGAATTCAATAGATAAGAAGGGATGTGAATAGTCGAATAGGACTTTTACCAGGTACCGAGTTCTTGTTGAGGGTGATAGAGGCCATGTCCAGAATTTTCTCGACCCGTGCTCCGTCGAGACCCTAGTTTGTTTATATAGACAATTAATTTTATAATTAACCAGAGTACTGTCTTGGATCTAAATAGGAAGAAGAAAAAGAAAAAAAAGGCATGTACTAAAGTGTTGAAATGTAATGGATGGATTGGATTTCAAGTATTCGGGCCAGAATATATTTGGTTCATGTAGTTTCGAGTGCACAAATGAGAAATACGATACGTTCATAACGCTGCCCAGTAAAAGAACTAGGCTTGATATTCCGAAATGAATTTCGCGTTGATTTGTTAAAAGAAAAATTATATTAATACTAGCAATAAGTACTGAATCACGAACTTACCATTGGCCTCAGATCCACGAGAACCAAGTGGTTGTCACTTCCACCGGAAACCAATTTGTATCCCAGTTCCGTCAATCGTGCAGCAAGAGCTCTGCAGTTAGAGACAACCTACACGGGATAGAGAAAGAAACCATGTCAATCTCAAAATAAATACAAATTACAGTTCACATTCTAAATAAATAAATAAAATTACTAACCAAATTTTACCTTATTCTGGTAAGCCTTAAATTCTTCAGATTGTGCGTACTTTAAGCAAACTGCAAGTCCCCCGATAGTGTGGTTGTGAGGACCACCCTGCAATGAATAAATAAAAGCCAATCGTTTTATATCCCCAGTCATTTTGATGTTGAGAATATCAGATTTATTACGACAAAATAGAATAAGAGCATGTCACCTGTAGACCCGGAAACACAGCATTGTTGATAGCAGATTCAAGATCAACCCCAAGAATCGGATCTTTCCTGAAGAAAATCATGCCACCTCGTGGACCTCTCAAGGACTGAGGACATAATCCAACTATGTAAGCACGTCTGTTGTGTGTATATACATATAGTAATTACTGACAGATTTTTCAAATTCCAACCTTGTGTGTTGTTGTGGTCACAACGTCGCAGTACTCAAAAGGATCAGCGACCACAGAGGCTGCAACAAGTCCGCTTATGTGAGCCATGTCCATCATGAGGAAAGCACCCACATCGTCCGCAATCTTCCAAACAAAACCAAGAAACATTGCGTGAATAGTTTGTTTAAAAGAAGGGAAAGGGAAAGGAAGAAACAAAAAAAAAACATATATTTTAAATATTCTAACCTTCCTCATTCGAGGGTAGTCGAAATCTCGAGGATAGGCACTAGCGCCAGCAATAATGAGTTTGGGACGGAATAGAGTAGCTGTCTTCTCAAGCATGTCGTAGTCTACAATGCCTGTGTTTTGAGATACAAAACAATTGAGGACAAAAAAAAAAGAGAGAAATACTTCTCCATAGCCGATATTCGGCAGTTTTCCATTTAAATCTGATTTAGGAAAAAAAATCGACGATTTTCCACAACGAAACGAAGTAAACTGCCATCCGTCGCCGGTATCCACAATATATCAGCGAATTTCAGTGACTATATAACATTTGATCAGAACAAACTGAGTACCTGTAGATTCGTTGAGTCGATAAGGCATGGACTCGAAATAAATCGATGTCCCCGAGACTCGTCTTTTAGCCGTCATGAATCCATGCGATAAGTGTCCTCCGTGAGGCAAGTCCAGACCCTACATTATACATCATTACATATATATTCAGAAAACAATGTCTCTACAACTGCCAACAAGAAAGAAAGTCGGAAAAAAAGGACAAGGAAAGAGAAGTTACCATTATCCGGTCATGTGGGTTCAAGAGAGCAGTGTAGACCTCGAAATTAGCGGGAGAACCAGACAAGGGTTGAACATTAACTCCCCATTTCTTCGAATCTAACCGAAAAGCCGCTAAGGCCCTATTTTGACACAGAATCTCGAGCTCGTCGATGAACTCGTTACCTCCATAATACCTGATATACCAAGAAAACAAAGCTATTAGCAAAACACAAATAGACACACCATTGATAATAGACTGATTTACACACACGTCGTTTTTCATTATAAATGAGAAAGTGAGTTTTTTGCTTTGTTTTCATCGATCAAGCACGGGCCTCTTCACATGTAAGGTGGTTAAAAAAAAGCAACACTTCCAACAATTGATTAGAGACCGGCCATAACATCAATTTGGATAACAAAAAAACAGAGTCGGCCAATTAAATTCTTCATTTCTTTAATCTAACAAGTTATCCACACAATAACAATGAAGATAAGCAAACTTTTAGTTTTACTCCGCTGAGTAGGAACAAAATCCGTCCCTAAAAGAGTTTCTAAAAATTTCCAGTTTAAAATCATAAATAATAATTCACAACAAAAACTTGATCTTTTTCTTTATTTTCTCTTGATACTAGCTTTACCAATAGACTTTAATAAATATCCATTTTCAAAATACTGAGCACACTCACGGAACTGATAAGTTAATAAAAAAAAAAAATACAAAATTTAGCTTCTTTATTATTATTCTTTCGGCAGAAATGAAACGAAGCCGTTATTATGTATACCTTTTACCAGGCAAACCCTCGGAATATTTGTTGGTGAGACACGACCCAACGGTCTCCATAACCGCACGGTAAGTGAAATTCTCGGAGGCAATAAGCTCGAGACTCTTGAACTGTCTCTGCTTTTCCTTGTCCACGATCGCTCGCACCTCGGGATCGGCTTCGCCGAGGCCATGGTCCACGAAGCTCAACGCGTTACCTGAATCCACAACATGTGAATCTTTTATCGAGGCAATGAAATTATTGCATCGTCGTATTTTTTTTCTAGGGTTTCTTACCGGTGGATTCAGGAGCATAGACAGCGATAGAGGAAGCCGAAACGCGTGTCGTAGAGAATAAAATTGGTCTGAGAGAGATTGGTTTGAGTTGGCTCGGAGAAAGAGCGTGTTTGTGAGTCCATCTGGGCTGTGGCTTGAGAGTTCCGGTGACACCACCGCCGTAACAGGCCTGCATATTTTGGCGGCGAAATGGAGATGTTTTTTAGAGAGAGAAAGTGATGAGTGAGAGAGATAGAGAAAAAGAGAAATTGGTGGAGTGAGTTTCACTTTCTGTTTGGTTTTGATTTGAGGGGTTTATGGTTTTTCTATATTTTTTCCTTTTTTTTCTTTTATTAGGGGGGGTTTAGGGTTTCCGAAGAGTAAAGTGTTTTACTATTTTAATTTTGTTTAGTACAGTTAATAATTATTTTTGAAATTTCATATTTATCAAAAGGAAAAAAAATGTAAGAGAGACTAGAAAAAGTTTTTTTTTTTTTTTTAATACAGTGAAAGTATCCACAATACAACTAACACTATCCATATATATCTTTAATGCACGAGGAAATTGCTAACTAGGTTTAAAATTGTATTTTTAATAACAAATAGTATGAATGTTAGCATAATTTTTTTAGAAATTTGAACTGTATGAAATGTCATTGTAAGTTGTAACCGATGTATATTCGTTGGTTTAAGCTCGATTTTCGGTTTATATAAATATTTTTTTTTAGTAGCGGTTTATATAAATATTATGATGGAAACATAAGCCAAAATTATAGCTTGATTTTGATAAATTGTAAAAGATAAATTTTATTTTCTAGACTTACTAAGTAGCAAAAATCATGAATGAATTTGTATAATAAGATATGTTAAAATTGAACTTTTATCGTGTTTTCAAATAAATTGACCTTCCAAGCATTTTTGTTCATTTATCTATCTCTAATTCTCGTGGTTACTCTTTCGACAGCCTCTGACAATCTCCGATGAAAAGACACGGAATTAATTTTTAATTTTTTTCATTTTATACTTTATTATTAATTAAAAAAAAAAAAATTGTATATTTGCCCCCTGATTTATGGCCTCACTGACAGAAGATGACTTATGATATAAAATCGAGGTTATTGGACCTCAATATCACGACCGACAAAATTGATGGACCTTCCGTGTATTATAAGCTCACTCCGTCAGTTAAATGGCCACGTGGTAGTCACATGGTACCAGAGGTAAATGAATTTACGAGACTGTCCTTGGACTCAAGTAAATTGCTTTGATTTTCATTTTATTGAAAAAAATTCTTATTGTCATATGTTGTTCTCACTTGGTCAAAGCTCGTCTAATTCCGATTAAAAAAAAGCTCCTCGTCGAACAAACGAAAATGTCCGTCGAGCTGCATATTCCTGACGTTGTCGCTGAGGCTGGTGTCGTCGGCGTGCGGGGCGGCGGTGATCCTGCTGCACGCGCCCACCATCGCGGCGACGGTGTCGGGGGGGCGCTGGCACGGGGCCCACATGGTGGGGACGGTAAAAAACTTAATCTCAACCTCCGTGAGACAAGCCCTGGAACAGCCTCTCAACTACGCCAGGAATTACTTGCCCCATATTCTGGAATCGTGCGTGAAGAGAGTGATTTACCTGGACTCCGATCTGATCGTGGTGGACGACATATCGAAGCTATGGCGGACCAGCCTGGGGTCAAGAACAATCGGAGCACCGGAGTATTGCCACGCGAACTTCACCAAGTACTTCACTCCCCGGTTTTGGGGAGACCTGGCCCACTCGGCGGCGTTCTTGGGCCGGAGGCCCTGTTACTTCAACACGGGCGTGACGGTGATGGATCTGGAGCGGTGGAGGCGCGTGGGGTTCACGGAGCGAATCGAGAAGTGGATGGAGGTGCAGAGGAGGGACAGGATCTACGAGCTGGGCTCATTGCCGCCGTTCCTGCTGGTGTTCGCGGGACACGTGGCGCCCATCGAGCACAGGTGGAACCAGCACGGGCTGGGAGGGGATAATGTGAGGAGGGACAGGATCTACGAGCTGAGCTGCAGATCTGGAGGGGAATGGGTCCGGCGATGGGTTTTCGGCAAGATCGAGCTTCTGGAGGCTTCGTGGATGTGCCGGAGAGTTAGGAGCGAACGCTAGTTCCGCGGGTCGGGGTTAAACTGGCTGGGAAACTTCGCGGGGACGGATGTTCGGAGGCTGAAGATGAAAGGCTCATAGACCGTGTTTAAAAGCAATTCGGAAGGTGGTGGGGGTTCACTTTAACGGTCGGTCATGGAGAGAAAAACTGATGAAGAAGAAGAAAGAGAGAAGCTTCAGAAGAGAGAAAAAAAATTTGTTTTTTAAATTAATTTTTTAATTACACTCCCTCATCCGACTAACAAAATAACGATTTTACCCTTATTTACCAGAACACGTGCGTTCCACGTGATTATTTAACTGCCGATTGGGCATCTTTTTTGACGGAAGGACCCAACTACTACTTTTTTATATAACAGGGGGTTAACAAATAGTTTTAAAAAGATAGGGGGCATTTTGCAGTAAGGCCATAAATCAGGGGGCAAAGATACAATTTCTTCTAAAAAAAATTGAATTTCTATGAAATTAATCGGATGTAATCAGAATTAAGCGCAACATCGACTCATTTGGGCAACCTCGATTATAAATATAATTGTAGTTTAGCCACTTTTTTTTTATGTTTACTATTGCATCTAAATTGGAAGAGATAGGTGGATTTGAATAACCAATCCATCTTTATCTCGTTTTACATTAATTTATTTAGCCTAATCTATTTATCTTAATTGATCCGTCTTGTTTTCCCTACTGCCATAGAAGACCTTAAATCGTGTTGTTGATATATAGATATGGTATTAACTATTAAGATGTTTTATAAGCGTATAAAAAATAATAATAATAATTTTGCAGAGATTTAATATTTTTTTAAGCGGGTAAGTGCTGTTTCGCAATGACACAAACCAATGTTTCCAACACAAACCTGAGTCATAAGAAAAACCTGTGAGAGAGACAATCCCATATACTATGAATAGGAGAGAACAACTCGCCACTCTATTTGAAGCATGTAGGGCCTTGGAACCACTGACCCAAATCCACTCTCAATCCTTGAAAGCCGGTCTCCACAACGACAGTCTTTTCGCCACCAAACTCAACGCCCTTTACGCCAAACACGCCTCCCTCGCCCATGCACGCAAGGTGTTCGACGAAACGCCTCACAGAACCGTCTATCTCTGGAACGCCACGCTCAGAAGCTACTGCCGAGAAAACAAGCATGAAGAGACTCTCCGTCTCTTCAGAGACATGGTATCGAGTGGCGATACACGGCCCGATAATTTCACAGCGTCGATCGTCCTCAAGGCTACCGCGGGCCTGAGGGCGCTCGATCACGGGAGAACGGTCCATGGATTTATACAGAAACGCGACGAGATCAGCAGAGACATGTTTATGGGGTCTGCTCTGATCGAGCTCTACTCGAAATGCGGAGTCATGGAAGAGGCTTCGCGGATTTTCGAAGAATTTTTTGTGCCCGACATTGTTCTGTGGACTTCGATGATCACCGGGTACGAGCAGAACGGCGAACCGGAAGAAGCTCTGAGATTATTCTCCCGAATGGTTATGGAGAATCGATCGAAGCCCACGAGAGTTACTCTCGTCAGCGTCGTTTCGGCATGTGCCAGGCTGTCGAGCTTCACGCTCGGACGTTCGGTGCACGCGTTCGGGATCAGAAGAGGGCTTGACAGCGATTTGTGGGTCGCTAATTCGCTTTTGAATCTGTATTCAAAGACGGATCGAGCAAAATATGCGGTCAGATTGTTTAGAGAATTGCCCGAACGGGATGTTGTATCGTGGAGCTCGGTCATTGCTTGCTGCGCACTCAACGGGGCTGCTTCGGAAGCTCTTGCGCTCTTCCACGAGATGCTCGGCGAGAATATCGAGCCCAATTCCGTGACTGTGGTCAGCGCATTACAAGCTTGTGCGATCCTTTGTAACGCCGAAGAGGGTCGAAAGATCCACGAGTTCTCGGTTCGGAAAGGCTTCGAGACAGACGTTTCGGTATCCACAGCTTTGATAGACATGTACATGAAGTGTTTTGCTCCCGAAAAGGCGGAGGAACTCTTCGAAAGAGTGCCCGAGAAAGACGTGGTCGCTTTCTCGGCGATGATGAGCGGTTTCACTCACAACGGAATCGCTAGCCGCTCCGTAGAAGTCTTTCGATCCATGTTGTCGAGTGAAATCAAACCCGACGCGGTTTCCACGGTGAAGATTCTCTCGGCTTGTTCGAATTTGGGGGTTCTCGATCTAGCGCGGTGTTTTCACTGCTACGCAAAGAAACTAGGGTTCGATGATAACATCTTTGTCGGAGCTTCTCTCGTGGAGTTATACTCGAAATGTGGGAGCTTGTACAACGCCGTCGAGATCTTCGAAGCGATCGAGGAAAAAGACGTTTACGTATGGTGCGCGATGATCGAAGCTTACTCGGTTCACGGACTCGGAGAAAAAGCCATTGATCTATTCGATCGAATGGTAAAAAACTCGTTTTGTAGGCCAAACAACGTGACGTTTCTCTCCGTTCTATCGGCTTGTCGACATTCGGGTCTGGTCGAGAAAGGGATAGAGATCTTCAACGTGATGACATCCGAATATCACCTCACGCCAGACTTCGATCATCACGCGATAATGGTTGATCTTCTTGGTCGGAGCGGAGATTTGGACAAAGCCGTTGAGTTTATAAACAAAATGTCGTTTCCGGACGAGCCTCGCGTTTGGGGAGCCTTACTCGGGGCGTGTGGGATTCATCACAACGTCGAGTTGGGAGAGATTGCCGCGGAAAAGCTTTTCAGATTAGATTCTAATCACGCCGGGTATTACAAGTTGTTATCGAATATATACGCCGTGGACGGGCAATGGGAAAGTGCAGCCAAGCTCAGAAGTTGGATAAAAGATAAAAATATGAGATGGACATCTGGGAAAAGTTTGTTTGGCACGATTGATCTCGTGCCGAATTGCTAATTAAGAAGATGTAGAAGCGGGTGTCAATCGTTAAATATTGGGAACATGTTTGAATAGAGAGAAAAAATGGTTATTATGAGTGTTGTAGTGTACATTGTTCAACTAAATCCACCATTTAAAAGGAACCCACAAAAATAATGTACAGAAAAGTGTGGGGCATTTGATGCAATGATTCACCAAAACAAAATTACATTGTGTTTCCTCTATGCAGATTCAGAATATATAAAAAAAAAAGGCCATAATCAGAGTTTCATTTTAAATTTACTACACAACTCATTCACCACTGACCTCAAGCAGGTAAAGTTCAGAATAGTAAAAAAAAAAAACGACCTTGTCGGAACAAAACAATATTATGCGATCGCACTCTCAGTTAACTCTGTTGCCAATGGTTTGATAAAGAGATTTCAGCTGTGTGTTCCACTTGTCTATCGCTGTATACTTCTTCATTCCCTTTGACCTGAAGAATCGATGAACATCATTGACCGATCTCTATATAAGAAAATGGGTGTGATTGATTAGATTGCGAACACCGAGACACTATTACGTACCTGTCACCGCGTTCCAGTAGCTTGTTGACTTGATCGATGTGACCGTCGATTCGATTATCCAAAATCAGAGAAACCAATAGCTGCTCAACATCTGTCTCCGGCACATTGAGTTCCTGAGAAAAACCAAAACACAATATAGACCATTACGTACTAGACTGTCTGTTTTCCTCGTGCCGCTGCCAAGTAATTAGCACAGCAAAAAATCTAGGAGGTTTGAGGGAATAAAATTATAATCCAAATTAAGATCAGTTGGAAATTTGAGGAGTCCCCGCACAAAGCAATTGAAAATGACAAGGATAGATCACCTTTGAAATGAAAGGGATGCGGATTCTAGTGTATGGCTTGATAAGCTTAAGAAGAACCTGGGTTCTCACATTCTTCAAAAGATCTTCGATGTAGTTTCGGATGAAAAGATCATCCATTATCGTCCTCCTATTGCTCTGAAGATAGATTTGAGGGTTAGTTTGAACAAGTATGAATAAAAGAACATTTTAAGATGTAAGACCAAGGTATACAGACATAAAAGTAGCATACCTTGAGAATTTTCTCGAATTCCATAATCTCGTTCTTTTGATACGCTGCTATCAGATTTGTCATTGCCAAAATCTCGGGATCGTTTTTGTACCTGTGGCTTATCGATTTAGTTGCAAAGAAAAGTGTCTCAAACGCAAAAGAATAAAAAATAAAAAAAGGAAGAAAATTCCAACACTTACGGCTTTGCCTCTTGACCATCAAATGGATTAACCTCAGACTCCATCAGCATATTGGCAAGAACGAGATATCTGCCAAGAAAGATAGGACAGCGTGGATATTAATATAAAAATGGCTCCTCATTTGATCCACACTACTACGACAGAATTAAAACATGTTTATACAACTCAACTCGGAGACACACCACTCAACCAAACCGAAGTATAACATAGCATATGAATTATCTCAGCTGAAGAAAAAGCTAAAAGATAGGCCGGGATTGAATTGCAAACGTACTTCAAGCATTGGATACGCCTTTGATTCCCAGCTTCATCGTAATTCTTAAACGCTTCAAAGAAATCTGTGGCCGCCTCAGCCCACTTGCGCTCTGCCATGTGCATTTTACCGCCACACTCACGAATGATTCCCATAATTCTAGGATGAGGAATCGCTGACTTAATCGCAAGAGCTTTCTGGTATAGTTGCTGCATTATTACCCACAATACAATCGATGCCCCATCAAAGACGTTTACAACCAAATCAAGGGATTTCTTGAAACCCCTAAAGCCACTTGAAGTTAATTAGGCTTGTATTATTTTTTTTTTTTTTTTTTGCATAATTACCTTCAGCTTTTTGTTATTCTTTGTTTCGGTATACATTTGAATCTCAATAGCATAAACCTCTAGAAGCTGACTTCCTTTCTTTTGGTCATCTGAGCCATCTTCCTTTTGACATGATTTATGAAGTTCCTTCAAAATCTAATCACATATCACGAGCGTGAATTATTATTCCTTAAAAATTTCATCACAAAATCAGAAGAAGAAAAAAAATCATCAACAGTAGAAGCCGGTTTTGTCAGGACATATACCTTACTCATCCGCCCATATTCACCCATGTCAAACCAGATCTTGCAAAGCTTGAGATTCGTTTTAAACCAAAGTCTCTGCAGAAGAAGGAAAATAATAAGACCACGATAAAAGCCATGCGATCACAAACATTAGACTTTATGGTTACCTCGTTCTTTGCATCTTCAAGTGCCTTTAGGGTTGTCTGGTAAAATTCCTTGAGGAGACCGAAGTTCTGACTGGCTGACCCAGATACAAAGTCCATAATGTTGTTTATGCATTTCTCGCTATAATTCCTAGTCACCGCTGATTTTATGTATGTCAACATCACCCTGTAAGCTTCCATCATTTCTTTATATCTTCCCAACTTATAATACAGCTTCACAGTTTGCTTCAGTGCTTTGAACCCCCTAGACACAGGTACAACAATCGTCAACTAATATCAAGAATAGACACTTTGGAAGATTATATCATAATAACCCATTTACGTCAAATTTACTCATTTTTATCCATATCTTATGTGTAAATATCGAGAACCTTTTCATATAGTTACACCCATTTACTTCTGGAAATAGTTGCAGAGATTCTCAAGTCAAAAGCAATGGTATAACAAAAAGTTTAGGCCATCATACACCAGTAACCATATTTTTCATTTAAAAAAACTGAATTCGTGAAACTCACCACTCAGCCTTCTCGGGTTCCATACGGACTACTTCAGCAAACCCCGTAAGAGCTCCTTCTGGATCTGATTCCACCAATCCTGTTTTTTTCCGTAGAGTTAGAAGGTCATCTAGGTTGTCAATTGAACTTGACCCACATAATAACCGAACTCCATAAACGATAAAACCTAGAAAGTACATCCTCTATCCTATATATACATATAAATGTCTGTGTCTAATAAGGAAACTAAAAGATCATGTAACTTCATTTAACAAACTTGACCTCCAGTGACAGGGTTTTCTAGGATATCAGAGCATCAAATACACAGCTTTATTCGAATATTTTGATCGACTTTTAAGGAAGATATTAATAAAATTATAAAGATTCACCAAATACAATATGTCCTCTTTCTCGAATTTCGTAAGCTCAACATTCGCCACAAAGGCACAAACTATCACATAATCTTTTTTTGTCGAACCCAAAGTCAGTCACAAACTCAAAATCAAGGAGTATGAGTACATTAAAAAACTATATAAGAATCATCCAGTGAATAACCAACTAGAAGCGAAAACCGAAATGAAAATAACCTTTGGAGTTGTAGTACTGATTCTCAATATCCACGTCTTGTTCCTCGGGTTCTTCATCAGAGTACTCGAACCCGTAATCTTCCATATCCGCGTCTGCAATATTCGGAAAAAAAAATAATCTATCACTCTTTCCGTTACTTAATCTATAAATTACGAAACCGAACAACGATTACAGAAATCAAAGTCACCATTATTTCGTTCCATAAACCTACTGGCAATGAGCCTAAAAATACCATAAAGGAAGCGAAAATTAAAGAACAGAAAGGATAAACCCAACGAAGAAGAAGAAGAGTCAGTCTCTAACCCATTGGATCCGATTGATGGTTTTAGCTTCTTCGTTTCTATGGTTCTTCTTCTTCTTCTCTTCGTCTCTGTCTCTGGTCGTAAAATGTAGAAACCAATTCGAACGCCCTTTTTGGGTTTCACTTTCCTATAGTTCGTTTATACGACATTGCGTTTTAATGTATAATTTTAAAATTGATGTCATTTTCACTCAAATTCTTAAAATTTGGGCCAAGTAATGTTATAATTAAAGATTTTGACCCAACATTACTAAATTCAAATCATTTTTTCAAAATTAACAAAAATTTATATTTGACAGTTTTATTATTAAATGTATTGTGCAAAAACAACATAATTCATTTCATAATTTTATAACAACTCGATCACGAAATAAAGAAAGAGATTTGTAAACAACTAGCCACTTGAGGAGAGAAGTTTTAAAATAATATCCCAACTATTAGTTTATTAGGGAAATAGCCCAAATTATTTTGAGTTTCCAAAATTGTCCTTTACCCCCAATTTCGTACGTTTTATTCCTCCAGACCCACCTCTTCTTCTTCTTCTTCGTCTCTGTGGTTCTTCTTCTTCTTCGTCTTCTGTGGAGCGAGTTCTACAAGCCTAGCACACCATTCCCGGACCGTGAAGCTCGAAAATATAATCTCTGCCATGAAGAATCACACTCCGACTAGCGATTTCCTTTTGGACTCTCTCCCCGCCGCCGAGCCTCCGGCGATCAAAGATCCGACGGCGAGTCGACGGGATCGCCCACGCGCCGCCGCTTCGGAGAAGGGGAAATGGATCCTCCAGGCGTTTGCCGTCGTTCCCGGTGCCGGAGTCGAGCTCCGCGACGGCGATTGCGTCAAGATCGGCGAGGCGACCTCGATCTTGGCCAAATCTGAGACAGGTATGTTGTTTTTCAAATGGTAAATATTATTTACTATCGAACGGCGATTTGTAAATATTATTTACTATCAAGGTTATGATTTGGACAAATTGGAACGAGCCGACGAGTATGTGTAACATTACTGCAGTTATTTTTCATTTTGCACATTTTACTATGAAAGATGAAGAGAAGAGATCACACTATAAACGACATTGACTTTCTCGCTTCAAGATGTTGGTTTTTTCAAATGGTAAATATTATTTACTATCGAACGGCGATTTGTAAATATTATTTACTATCGAACGGCGATTTGTAAATAATATTTACTTATCATTTTTATGAATAATCTAACCCAAAATCGTTCGGAGATGACGTCTAGGGTTCAGTTAATAATATTTACTTACAATTTAATGGTTAATCTAACACAAAATTGAGCGGGGATGAGGTCTAGGGTTTCAGTTTGGGTGTTTTATGAGATCGCAAAGAATTGTTAATAATATTAACTAACCAATTTACTTCGTCGGCGCCGGAAGTGGAGAGATTGAAGGATTTGAAATTACCAGAGATTGAAGGTTGAGATACTCACCATTTTTTCTTCGTCGGCTTCGGAAGTGGAGAGATCGTCGGTTTCGTGTTCGCGAATGAGGGTAAAAGAAATTCGTTTGGCGGAGAGGTTTGTTTCGAATGAGGGAATTGTGTTTTGCGCTCTATTATTTGAACTAAGGGTAATATAGGAATATTAAATTGTTTGGTAGTGGATTGGGCTACTTACTTAAATTTTGTGATAGTTGGGCTATAATTTTAATAGAGGGGGTCAATTTGGGCTAGATACCTAGCCGCCCCCTAAAGAAATAGCCACAAAATATATTTTTCTAAGAAATTAGTTCTCTGTTCTTATTTTAGTAATAAAATTATTAAATTTTAAATTTTAGTTAATTTTAATCAAATAACATGAATTTATTAATATTTCTATCAAAATCACATATTTTTTATTTTTATTTTAGATAACGTGAGTAAATGATAAATCTAAGATAAAAATTATCATATTTTAGTTCTTTATTTTTTGGGGGCAATCAAGCTAGGGATGGCAACGGGTACGGGTAAAGCCGGGTACACCTATTCCGTTACCCGTACCCGCTATAATTTTTTACCCGTTACCCGGGCCCGTTTACACGGATTTTGAGACGGGCCGGATAACGGGGATACCCGCCGGGTAAGCGGGTTAAAAATATTGGACCCGTTATCCGTTTACCCGGTTTAAAAAAAGGGTAGCGGGTCGGGTAGACCCGCTTACCCGTTTACCCGTTTATAAAATAAAAATCCATCAACAATATAAAGTTTAAAAATAATAAAATTTAGGTGAAAAATATCAAAATGCTACTACAATATAAAGAACATTAAAATTCAAAATAAATAAATAAAATACAAAAGAAGTCTTCATTGCAAATTGATCATTTTCATTGTAAATTTGGTCATCTTCATTGCAACATATTAAAATTTGTTATCTTTTTAAATATTTAAAAGTTAACGGGTCGGGTCCCGGGTAACCGGGTACGGGATGACTATTCCGTTACCCGTATCCGGATCCGTTAAAACCCTAACGGGTATTACCCGTTTACCCAAAAAGAACGGGTATTACCCGACCCGAATAAATCGGGTAACGGGCCGGAACGCGGGTAACGGGTCAAATTGACATCCCTAAATCAAGCCAATAACTTAACTTAATAGTTCACCATCTTTTTAAAAAGTGGATCAAGTTTCATTTTATTAAAAAAATAATCTATCGGACTCGCAATAAATTAATTAATAAAAAATTAAATTTAATTAATTAAAAATTAATGTATTTCTTGATAAAAATTTTGGTTAAAATCTTAAAATGAGTTAGAAAAATAATTAATAATAACACATTTTGTTTTTTTTTTTTTTGTAACAGATTCTCCAAATTTAAAGTTATAGTTTTTTATTTTTATCATGGCGGTTTTCAATTTAAGTTATTTCAAAGAAATAACTTGCATTGTCACCATACAAGTTTCAAGAACATACTACAATCAAACTCTTATCAGTAAAAGAGTAATTGAATAAGAGATTTGTAACTGACTAACTCATTTTAAACATGTGATTTTGGATCTAATCTACGTTTGACAATTTTTAGGGATATAGTCAAATGACTTATGTGGCAATAATTAAGAGGGATTAAGATCTGATTTGCCATTATTTATTAACAAATTCGTCACTTTCGGTAATTATTAACAAATTCATCACTTTCGGCAATAATTAAGAGTAATTGAAGAAGAAGAAGAAGAAGAAGAAGAAAGTGATACCGGTAATTATGACGATCGACCTCGACCTTCGATCTTCGATCTTTGATCTCCGATGGCTATCTAGAGACCGCCAAGCCCTAGCCCGAAGAATCTCTCTCTCCGACCTCTATTCCCTTCCGAACTTTGGCATCGCTATCGACGGCGCCGATGTGGCCGACGGCGCCGATGATTTTTTTTTTCCTGCAAATCCAATGTTTGAATTCTACACCCATTTTAAACTCATTTTGCAATAATCTTAAACCCATTTTTTCCTTCAAATCCAAATGACGGTTTGTTTCCTGCAAATCTAAGGTTCTTCTTCTTCTTGTGCTGAGGAGGTTTCCTGCAAATCCTAGATCCAAAACTTCTTCAAACATATTTTGGTAAGTTCTTCCTATTTTTAACATATAAGAACATCTTTAATTGTTTTTATTCATGTTGAAATAAGTTCTGTTGTGTTTGAATGTGATTTGTTTGTCAAAAATGGCGTTTTTTTTGTTGATTTCCCAATTTTTCCAGGGGTGTCACGAACTAGATTCACTTCATGACAGAAGTGTCACGAATTGGATTCACTTCGTGACACATGTGTCACGAAGTGAATCCAGTTCGTGACACATGTGTCACGAAGTGAATCCACTCCAAAACTTCTTCAAACATATTTTTGGTAAGTTCTTCCTATTTTTAACATAGAAGAACATGTTTAATTGTTTTGATTCATGTTGAAATAAGTTCCATTGTGTTTGGGTGTGATTTGTTTGTTAAAAATGGCGTTTTTTGTTGATTTCTTGATTTTTTTCAGGGTGTCACGAACTGGATACACTTCGTGACAGAAGTGTCACGAACTGGATTCACTTCGTGACACATGTGTCACGAACTGGATGTTTTTCGATGTTAATAACCGTTTTATAATACTCATATCTAATGTGACCGAACGTATACAGCTATGGCAGAAATATGTTTATATGCTAAGCATAGCGGGAAGTGGGTAAAGTCGGGCGTATATCAAGAGGGTGGTACTCTTACGCTTTTACTTCCTACCAATTTGAATTACCCAAGTTTGATGCAAACATTGTACGCTCGGTTGAACATGACCCCAGCAACGCATTCAATCAGCGTCAAACATGAAGCTGGCGGGCTCATACCTCCAACCATAGACGACAACGAAAGTTTGCGATGTTATTTATACCAGAAATGAGGGCTCCAGGGATGAGTCATTCGTTTGGTTTGTAATTCGACACGTTTGTTGTTCATGTTTTCTTGTTTATCCTTGAATGTTTATAATTTCCTTAGTGTTTTGGTATGTATTACATTTTGAATGTTTTGAACTTTATTGGTATTGGGTTTATTGTTAAGAATGGTTTATAAAAAAAAAACCTCATATGTCACGAAGTAATCTCAGTCCGTGACACATCTGTCATGAAATGAGGTCACTTTGTGACAAATAAATTGATTTCGAAACAATACATAAAATTCTAAACTAATTAAATGATTTCAAGACAATACATTAAGTTCTAAACACATACATAAAGGTCTAAACACATACGTATAATCAGACACACATATATACAGTTATAAACACATACGTACAATCATGATCACATAATTTTAAGTAGCCTCAACGTTGACATTTCCACATGTGTGTAGTTTTAGCTCTCTGTGTCGGTATTTATCGGTGGTGATCTTCTGTCGGTACATGTCATGTCCTCCTGTTTCAAATCAGACAAGGGAAATTCGTGCGCCAAAAACTCGGCAGTCTTGATCATAAACATGCCACAATCATTTCTGAAGGAACAAAAAATGCATGCTTAAATTAAAATGTGTCATCAAATTAATAAAAAGTAAAAAATGGACGTACATCCCGAACCCTCTGTGTCCCTAACAACTCATATTCTTCCATAGCGTCTGCATTCATTTAGACTTCCAAACTAAGAGGAGCATCCAATTCGTGACACATTTGTCACGAAATACCGGATCATATTCTGACCCAATTTTTTTGCGATTCAAGTTAAATAAGCACACTTCGTAACAGCTATGTCATGAAGTGAATTCACTTCATGACAGATGTGTCACGGAGTAAATTCACTCCGTGACAGATTTGTATTTCCAAACAAGCTTTACAACACTAATCCTACAATTGCATATCACGATCATCAGATTACCAAAAATACAATCATTTTCAAAACATGATCTCAATGATCGACGCCCTGGAGATGGCAAAAGGCGACTACATTTAATATTTGTATCATCATTTTTTTGGCATCATCCTCTGTATATCTATCACCCATGTAGATCTAGGACTTCAATAAACTAGAAAAAGAAAATAAAAAAATAAATATAACCCAAAAGTACCTTGATAGTATCCTATCTAAAAGCTCTCCTCCTTCACATAACCTGAAAGCGTTCAAATTTGATATCAGTTAATTCTTTATTTCTTAATATGCCATGACGAGAACGTAATTCCAAACCACTGTTTAAGAGTTTACTCCATGACTATGTAAACATTCTCACTGTCTTCGAAGGCGTCGTAAAATATAACGAGATTCCTATTTTGCGCACTCAAAGCTCTCAATATCTTCACTCCTCTTCTTATGTCTTCGATCGCAATGGAAGACATCGTCTGCCGCCAAAATTTTCTCACAATGAATGAATGAACTAACGAACAAGAGTTTCGCAATCGATTAAATCATAAATACAACTTTTCTATAGTCGGATTTAGCAGCGATTCCAACTCCTAACTCATCTATTGCCATGGGAGACCTTATCACCAAATTTCTCGCAATGAACAAGAGCTTTGCAATTGACTATCCAACTTTGAAAGAATAAATAATTCCTTTTTATAGAAATATGCTAAACAACAATTTCAAACTTATCCATTTTAATCAAGATGAATTCAGTAACGAGCAATACAAATCGTCACATCGAAAATTCCAATTAGTGTAAGAAAGTGAAGTGAGAGAGTTGATTACCTTAGACGCCACCGGAGCACCGCCGTCGCTCCCCTCCGCCGTTGCGCCCGCGCCTGGCTTCACCGCGCCATGCCGCCAAGCCAACACCACCTTCATATGCTTCGCCGGAGATGCGGCGGAAATGGCCGCTTGAAAAGCCTCCTCGTCGGAGCGGTCGGAGTGGCCGGGGTTTCCGTCGCTGGAGTTCTCGTTGGAGAGGAGGATTTTCGCTGGAAAAGGTAGTGAGCTGGGCTATGGCTGTAGAAAGGAAGAAATGGTGATTTCTTTTCGGATCACAGTTCATTATCGTCCAGGATAGGGTTAGATGGCTTGGAATCGGAGGGAGATGAGAGAGAAGAGTCGCGTTAAGAGGGTTTCGAAGTGTAGAGACTCATCGAGAGATCGGAAACCCCCAAACATAGACGCTGAAGAAGAAGAAGATGCATGTTTGGGTGGGTTTTAATCTGACCCAATCCCGGGTCAAGACCATCTCCGATGAATAGGAAGAGAGGGAGAGAAAGTGAGAGAAAGAAATCTATGACCGAGTGAAGAAAATGAAGAGGGAATTGGTTTGGATTTTTTATTTAAATGAATTGTGAGGGTATAATAGTCTTTACTCATTGGACTAGGTACTACATGTGTTAAATTTTGGGTTTTGGGCTATATTTGGTAAGTGACATTCATTTAGTATTATTAGTGTCAATCTCCCTTTCCAATTCTAGGAGGAAAAATAGGGGGTGTCTCCACTTTACTTTCTTTTTTGAAAAATGACACATCTAGGAGTGTTCAAATGAAAGAGAAATAAAGTTTACCAATTTTAACCTTGTTTATAAATTCCTATTTACAACTTCTACCACCTAAAAAGCGGATTCACCCTAGTCAAACTACGAACTCAGGGTTTCAAGACCAAAAAGAAATTCTAATAAAAAGCAATAAATCCCTAATTTTCTCTCTTTGCAACGGTACCACTTTTTCCTCTCTCTCCCACCCATTCTCACGTTTACACAACATTTCATCTTCTTTTTCATTCCACCTTCATCTGTGCTCTACTCATACGCCATTGTTCTCTTTCTTTATGTCCCAAAACATTTCGCCAGCTTTTTCAATTTCGTCAGCTTTTTCCAACCATCATCATAGTAGTTCTTGCCAGCTTTTTCCGATCAAGAGAACAGTAGCTCTCGTCATCTTTTTCCGATGAAGATAACAGTAGTGGTCGTTCGCTTCTTCCGATGATTGGGCTGGATTCAAATCTAGAAATTACCGCCGGCTTTTTTTTGTAAATTTTTTCGTCCCATATCTGCATCTACCACCCCAAGCTATAAAGGCAAGTCTCGGATTCTTCATCTACAACGTATAAAATCTGGGAAAACAAAAAGTTTTGAAACCCAGATTTACATCACTGCATTTTTTATACCCAAATTGAACCTGGTTGACGTTAGTTACATATATGTCACTAACCTTGATTTTGTTTGAAGTTTTAGTTACTTTTCTATAACTGATTCCCCTAGTTTTTCGTTTTTATTTACGTTAATGTAACTAATTCGCCACACTGTCAGGTAATAATTAGTGACAAATGTGTAACAAATTTCACTTGTTTTTGTTGTGCAGTGGTGATGAAGTGAGGTATATTTACTTGAGTCAAGTATATCGTTCAATGACTCATAGATGATTATTATCATCCCGGTGGGACGTATGCAGTCCTCATAGGAGTTATCTTTACGTAACTAATGAACTGTGTATACTTCTAGATTAGTGACGTGTATGTAACTATTTATAAGGTTTAGTGATAAACAAATAACTATTTTCAGTAAATTAGTTACTAAATTGTAAATAATAAATTACATATTGTAATGTTTGAAATGTTTTGCAGTTGCACGATTGTGTGTTTTCATAAAAAAACAGTTGTTGGTGACATTTAATAGCAATAAATGCAGCTTTAAACCTGATACATATAAATTGTTGAGGGCATTTAATAGCAATTGCTATTAAATGCCCTCAACAATTTATATGTATCAGGTTTAAAGCTGCATTTATTGCTATTAAATGCCACCAACAACCTTTCTTACAAAACCCACAACAACTAACCGTGCAAAACATTTCAAACATTACAATATGTAATTTATTAGTTACAAGTTTGTAACTAATTTACTGTAATTAGTTATTATTATGTAGCTAACAAACTGTGTATAGTACTAGATTAGTGACGTGTATGTAATTATTTATAAGGTTTAGTGACGTGTATGTAATTATTTATAAGGTTTAGTGACAAAAAAATAACTAAATAGTGACGAACTTGTAAGTCGAATAAATAACGTCAGAAAAAGCGAAAATACAACGACAAAAGTTCATTATCATCACGAAAATACAGACACTTCATGGCTTCCGGTCAACCCCCCCTTGCCGCATGCCAATTGAGAGTTTGAGACAAAAACTCTCTCTCCAATCTTCAGGACTTCCACAATAGCTCCCATTGTTTTCAATTCAGCCTCTCAGTTCTCGTAGAACAGCTCTGGTAGCATGGAGTGAGCGAGCAATATCGGACGATGTCCATACCCACCTGAATGCATCTCTACGTACTTGTTGAATTCAGCGTCGTTGAGGTCATGGGGCTTGTTAAATTTCATGGGATTAAGAGATGAAGGTTACATATAGTATGTCCATTTCGCCGAGTTTGGCACCTCCGCCGTTACCTTCACTGCCGCCACCTCGTTCAACGAATGTCTTGCATTTGTCATCGGATTTGTAGCTTCTATTGGAGAGTGAGACCGTTTCGTGAATGTGAACGATCGTCTCCTCCAACATTTAAAGAGATTATTTAGATTCTTGAGCCTACGAGACCTATTGGACCTATGAGATCTATTGAGCCTCAAACTCCTGAGCCATGCTACCAAGTTTAGTTTGATTATTTATAAGTTCAGAACTACGTCACTATGATTAGTTACAAATAAATAACAAATTTCACTTCATTAGTGACGTGCATATAACTATTAGTTACAAGCTTGTAACAAATTCACGTAGATTAGTTACAAACGAGTAACTAATTCACGTAGATTAGTTACATGTAGATAACTAAACAAGTAATTAAATTGACTTGATTAGTGTCATTCCTGTAACTATTTAAATGATTTTACGACAATCAAGTAACTATTTATCCGGATTCACAAAATAACTACTTATGAAGATAAAAAGTAATTTGAGAGTATTTTTTGGATTCTTGGGCCTAGGATTTTACCTTCGGTACCTCTCTCGTACGGTGAACAACTTAAACTACGAGTTTCTTCGCTTTGCTTTGATACCTCTTTCTATTCTATTCGAGAAAAACCTGATCTTCTTATTCTATAACAAGCCGTATGATTAAGATATGGAAGTATATATAGCCGTCCTTATGATGACATTGCCCATTTGAAATTAAATCTCAAAGGCCGATTATAGAGGTATACAGAGTTACAGACTAATAGGAAAAAATTACACATTACTTGATTCGCTCATCATATATGTAGTGTATAAGAATAAGCACTTCACATGGAAGAATAGGATGTTTGTATTGTCTCGAAGAACCTGCGTTGAGCTGATAATCATCGTTGAAGAAGCTAGTACTGAAGAACTACAACACTGAGCCAAGGATGGCTTTCGGTATCTTTCCAGTCGATCTTCTTTAAAGGTTAGTGTCGAATTGAAATGGAAAAGGAAACTCTTTGGTATGAAATTCAATCACATTCAAAGACTTTGCATATTATCAATTTCGTACTAGTAGTGTTCACTGGGAATCGCTTAGTATAGATTCTTATAAAAAGTTCTCAATGTGGGAGAATGATTTACGATTGCAGATTACTAACGCCGATCTTGTGATCGTTCAAAAAAAAAAGAGAGAAAAAAAAAAGGAAATGAACTCGTTGCCCTATAAACTCTCATCTCTGATCTCCCAAACCCTAAAACACCGCCGATTCAACCCTCACTCGCTCCTATCGAGACCGACGATACACACAGCGGAACGAGATTTCCAGTCTCCGAGTCCGACCAACGCGGCGGCGGTGAAAGCGTTATGCGATTCTCTCAGGCTGGGCTTGAACTGGGATGCTCTCTCGGCCAAGTTCGGAAGCCTTGAGGTCGACGAAGCTCTCGTGGACCAAGTCTTGCTCGAGCTGAAGCGGCCCGGGGACGCGAGACGAGCCCTAGGGTTCTTCCACTGGTCAGCCAAGACGAAAGGGCTTGTCCATGGCGTCGGATCGTACTCCATTGCTATCCACGTCCTCGTCGGAGCTCGTATGAACACGGATGCCAAGGCTCTGATCGAGTCCGTCCTCGTGAGAACCAAAGAGTCCGAGCTCTCGGTGGTGGATTCTCTACTGGCTAGTTTCTGGGTCTCGGGCTCGGACCCGTTCGTGTTCGATCTTCTTGTGCAGTCTTACTCGAAGCTGAGGATGGTTAGCAGCGGCTTCGAGGTCTGTCGGTACTTGAAGGAGAACGGGTTTTGTCCGAGCTTGTCCAGTTTCAACGGGCTTCTAAACGTCGTTGAGAAATCCGGGGATCGGAGCCGTGATTTGGCTTGGGAGATTTACGAGCTCATGGTTAGGTCTAGGGTCTACCCGAACCAGGCGACGGTGAAGATTCTGATCGGATGTTTGTGCAAGGAAGGGAAGTTGAGGAGGAACGTGGACGTTTTGGACAGGATTTGCGGCAAAAGGCGTTCGAGCCCTAATTTGATCGTGAACACGAGTCTGATTCTCGGGGTTTTGGAGAGAGGGAAGGTCGAGGAAGGAATGGAATTGCTGAAGAGGATGTTGACGAAGAACATGGTGTTCGACACTGTGGCTTACTCTCTGGTGGTCTATGCGAAGGTCAAGCTCGGGGATTTGGATGCCGCTCGGGACGTGTTCGACGAAATGCTCAAGAGAGGGTTTCGGCCGAACAGCTTCGTTTACACCGCATTCGTCGGAGCGAGCTGCCTCGAGGGGAGACTCGACGAGGCCGGTTCGCTGGTGGACGAGATGGAGAGGCTTGGCTTGAAGCCCTACGACGAGACTCTCAGCTTCCTCGTCGAAGGCTACGCCGGAGCCGGGAGATCCTCGGACAGTCTGAGGAGCTGCGAAAGGATGTTCGAGATGGGTCTCGTTCCGAGCCTCTCGGCTTTCAACGAGATGGCCAGAGGGCTTTGCCGGGACGGGGACGCGGAAAAGGCGGATTCAGCACTGACTGTCGCGTTGGAGAGAGGTTTTTCGCCGGACGAGGCCACGTACGAGGCGTTGATCGATGGATACGGGAAGAGAGGCAGAGCGAACGAGGTGATCAAGCTTTTTTACGAGATGGAGGCGAAGTCGTTCTCTCCGGGCCCGTCTGCGGTCTCGACTTTCGTGGAGAGCCTCTGCCGAGCCCGGGAACTCGAGGCCGCGGAGAGGTATCTCGGAGCCGTGGAAGAGAAATCGGCGGCAGCGATGGATCATCTGAAGCGTTTGTACGAGACGTTAATCGCCGGCTTCGTCGAGAAGGGAGACACGAGAAAGGCTGATAGGCTTCGGAACAAGATCGCTCTTTTGGGGAATTAGGGCTGGAAAGTTAATTGCTTGGTAAGTAACGAATAATCGTGTCGGAAAAAAAAATATTGGTTATTTTATCCATTCGTAATCTCATCGATGACAAACGTGTGCTTTTTAGTTCCTTGGAAGTCACATGTAGGGAGGCCAACAATTGTCAAAAGCTACGAGGCTTTTTGATTCGCTGGCAAGTTCGTGCTGGTACTTTTTTCTATGTGATTAGAGGCCCTTGTGAAATGACTTGTCGTAAACTTTAAACAGTACTATAAATTAGCGTAAATATTGATGCAATATGACAGGTCAAGATTGAAATCAATGGTTGGAGAAAGAAACAAGCGAAGGCTCGGAAGTTTGAAACTGTCGTAGCTGGAAGACTATTATTCCAGATTCTGTTTGCAAATTGTGTTCTGTTCAACAACCTTGAGATTGTTAATTGCCCGAAGATTGGATCTTTGGTACACCAATCTCACCTCACTCCAGAATCCAGAGATTCGAAGCTTTCCAATTTTAACAAGTGTTTATATCTCAATGTGGCTAGTTCATCGGCTCCATTCAGGTATATTTTGATACCCGGTATACAAAAATATTATGTGTGTCTAAGTATACACAATATGTATTTGATGCATCGATTAGACAAAAGTCTTTCTCGTTCGTAATTGATTTTTTATTATCTTCTTTTGTTCATAAACGGAGCACTTGTTTGATGATAGTTTTCTCGCTTTGTTTTATGTTATGTGAATTTGCAGTACAAGTGAAGATGGAGTACTAATTGCAATGCTAAAGCCGAATAATATTAGACGATTGAAATGATTCGTAGATATAGAGTTTCTTCATTTTATTTGTTCAAATGTGGTTTTGGAGGTCAGGTTAATCATAGAGGCTATGTGTATTGTTACTAATTTTACCCTCCTTTGATACTTTATCACCGGAATTTTTCACAATCGGATTTTGTACCATAATTAATACGCTCGATTCGGAATCCAATTTCTATGTAGACGATTTATGTTTTGGCATTGCGTCAATGTGATTCAATTTGTCTTGAGCTTCCTTGCTATGTTTCTATATACCGAATTATCAATGCACAATTTTATGATTGAATCAAGTATGTTCATATTACACGAACATGCACTGTTTTGTATCTCGTAACTTAGCATTCATGCTTTCTTTCATCTTCTTTTTTTTTTTTTTTTTTTTCTTGTGTCTTGAAAACGAGGCTTGCTTTTTTAAGCACTGGCATAATCGGGGTTACTAAACTCACATTCCTCGTATGTATGACTCAATTAAGACAAGTCAGAGTAATCTTCAAGTGCTGCTTTACCTTTTCAGTATGCGAGTAAATCTGTGTTTTCTTTTTTAAGGTTTTAGTTTCTCCAAATGATTAGTGTATGGAGATCACTCTTTTATTGATTTATTACCAAAGGCCAAAATGGAAGCCGGTAGTAGAAAACTCAAGAGCATGTTTCTTGTTTCCTAAGCTATCAAAGAGCGGATAATGCGAAAATGGAAACAAAAGAGATATGAATCATCATGGTTCGGTTAAAACGACTTATACCTGGCCTTCGAGGTTCACTCACAATTGTATACAAACACTTACCTAGGATTTCTCTCTACAAAACCTCACTAGTGTTTCCCATTGTTTCCCTAGGTTCCCTTGCAAATATGCAATCTATAATGACTTGTGATCTACGCAACCGCTAGTAAACCAACGGCCAGTCTGATATAAGTGTAAAGCCAACAGTACTTTGTAGAAAGATATCATCCGTACTTAAAGTGAATGAATATCAGATCAATCACAGCAATATTTGTACAAACAGCTTATGAATATTATTATTCCACACTTCTGAAACATAAAGAAGCTTGTTTATTACAGTATGAATATTACAGTACCCCTTTCTTGATATGCAGTAACCTGATTATGTGAGATTGTGAGAAACAGACTATTAATCACAATAAACATTAGTTTATTTCTTGTATAATTGGCTCTATAGTAATTGACAGGAAAAAAACAAAAGTGTGTGTAAATTCCTGAAGTTTTAGGAGCAGCACTACCACATAAAGACAGATGGGAAAGCTTGATCTTTGGCCAATCCTTTCCTGTTTATTTCCCATATCTTTGTAGTAAGATCGGACAGCCAGCAATTTTCAGATATTGTAAAGAAGCGAGACTGCTTATTGATCCGGGCAACGATTCAATCTCGGGGCAATCGCAGATCACAAGCTCTTGAAGAGACGATATTCCGCAAATCCAATCTGGAATACTATTTTCACATTCAGAGACTTTGAGGTTTCGAAGAGTGGTAATGTGTTGAAGCCACTCGGGGAAAGCCCCGAGATTTGGAAGCTTTTCAAAGACCACGCTGCGCAGATTCGTAAGGGCTTTGAATTTAATTGAGTCGTTTCCATCGGTAGCGAGTTCAAGCTCTTGACAGGACTCGATGCGCAATTCCTCAAGTGAGGTGATATACTGGATGTGCCTAGAGAGGTAATTTAACGCCGGTACTTGTATTAGTGACAACTTTCGTATTCTTGAAAAGATTTCTCGTGTAGATTGGTTTCCTTTGATCGACGTTTCACGTTCACCACCACCCATGATCTCCCATCGCATAGTTCCGTTGTAAAATTGCGACACGCATTGTGGCGTAGGAGACCCTATCATGTTAAGTGTCTCGAGAGAAGAAAGACTTTGCATCCAATCTGGGAAACATTGGACATCGATTTCGTTGGGACGGTAGAGGCATAAAACCTTCACTCGAGAGAGAGGGTAAAACGTCGATGAAAGAGACTCCGGCAACGAGGCTTCTGTGGTACTTGCCGCCGATGTTGAGCTTTGAAGTCGTGCAATACTCATCGTCAATGTTTGCTCGAACGACTTTCGATCACTAAATCCCAGATTTAACTCCTTAACGTTCAGATAAAGCGCAAATGAGGTTAGCTTTGGGCAATCCCAAATCCTTAAATTTGTAACACAGGGAAAATATGAAGCCGAAAATCCTTGACGGGTATTCTCGGTTGTGCTTGAGCTCTCCTATCCTCTGAATTCGGGTAGACTATCCAATTGCAATTGTTGCAAAGATGGTAACACTGGGAAATAGCCATCTCCAGCGACATTCGTGATGATATACTCTAACTCGTAGCAATTGGATAGAAACATCTTCTTAAGAGAGCAAAGTGGTTTTAAAGATGACAATCGTTAGAACTTCTCCAATCAAAGCTCAACCAAATTTGTAAGTGAGTCGAGCCAACTGGAGAATCTAGTACCATCGTATCTGTCTACGGTCAACTTTCTGAGATTCGGGTGTGGCTTAAGCCCTTCTAGTGTCTTCTCTCGCTCTTTGTCACTACACGCCGACTTCTCATGACTGTTGAGATCTGACCACTTAAGCCGTACAACTCGGAGATGCTCTTTTGCTTTTAGATTCGCATCTGCTGTTTCAATCATAGCTCTTATCCCAAGGATTTCGAACTTTCCTTTCAAGTTGTTTAAGCCCATCAGCTCATCCAACTTGCTGTTACGCAACGCAATAGCCGGGTCTTGGCTCAACAAAAAATATGAAAGCGCTTGAAGGTTTGTCAATTGGCTCATTCCTCTTGGAAGACATAATAGATGATTGTATGGCCTAGTGATGTTGAATTCGATGTTGCTGAGGCTAACCAGCTTCGTAATACCCCTCGGAAGTTCATGAAGATTAGGACAATTATTCAGCTTCAATGTCTGCAAATTGACTAGCTTAGTAACAGTGGTCAGCAAGCTTTTGATTTCATTGTTTGAAAAATCAAGATATCTCAAGTGCCTCAGTCTGCCGATAGTACTCGACACCGTTTCGATACCCAACTTTTGCATATCTAACATGCGCAAGAATTTGAAATTTGAAACAACTTCTTCAGGACTTAGTTTGGACACGTTATTTGAAGCGTCGTCGAGACGTAAAAAAGAGCGAAGTCTTCTTGCCCTCAACAACGAATTCGGTATTGGTTTGGAACACAATGAAACATGGCGGACTTTTTCATTGATCTCTTTCTCATGACTAGGATCTAATAAAAGAAGGTATTCTATTCCAGCTACTTGAATTGCCATATCATGTACAAGATCATGCATTTTGCATGTGACTACCTTGTTCATGATTTGATCAATGTTGGCTTCTTGAAAGAAACATCTTCCAAGTAATTCCAAGAAATGATCATAACCTATATTTTCCAGGCTTTGGCTATTAATATCTGATGATACACTGATAAATCCTTGTGCTATCCAAAGATCAACAAGTGTTTGGACAACAATTTCATGGTCTTTTGGAAACAATCTACAATACGCAAAGCAATATTTCAAATGCGATGGAAGGGAATCGTAACTCAACTTCAATGTCGGCAAAATGTCGTTCTCTTGTTGAGGCAGGCTTGAGAGTTCCTTGTCGAGGAAGGAACGCCATTCTGTTTTGGGATCTCTGATGGACAACATGCTCGCTATCATTCTGATCGCCAGAGAAATCCCCGTGCACTTCTTCACAATCACTTTTCCAATTTCCACAACATCTTCGGACTCTGGTTCTCGTTCATGCTCAAAGGCTATCTTCTCAAACAGAGACCAAGACTCGTCGTCGCTCAGAATCCCTAAACGATACAGCTTGCCTGTGAGCTTCGCTACACATTCACTGCGTGTGGTGACAATCACTCCGCTTTCTCGATCTCCACAGCTCAATAATATTCCCATCAAGTCCCTCCATTTCTGATGGTTCTCATTCCATACGTCGTCCAGTACGAGAAGATATCGTTTTCCACGCAATCTCTCCCGTAGAGTATTGTGTATTTCCTGCATTGTATAATCGCCCACCCTCGTACTTGGGCCGCACAATGATCGGACAACCAATCCCAATATCACTTTGACGTTGAAATCCTCGGACACGCACACCCATATTTTCAGGTCGAAACGGTTCTCGAGGCTCTCGTCGTTGAAGACGAGCTGAGCAAGAGTGGTCTTTCCAAGGCCTCCCATGCCAAAAATGGAAACGACACGAACTCTATCTTCGATATCGTCCTCTTTCTCCAACAACAATTCCAAGACTCTCCTCTTATCCTCAACCCTCCCGAAAACACTTTCATCGACCACGAACGAGTGGCTCTCCCGCCAAAATCTCCTCTCCGGCCTCGCAGTCTCCTCCAACTTGAAGTCTCTCATGTCCGAACAGATCTTATCCAGCCTCTTCCGAACTCTTATAATCTCTCCCCCGAGCTTGCTCCGGAAAATAATCGGGTTTGAGCTCGAACAGAAAACGCGTACATTGTTCCACACTTTGCTCCGACCGGGCTGAGAAGTCAATCCTCGGAGAAGTCCTTCGGCGGCGACATCGTCGACCAAGTCATCGGCGTCGTTGACCACGTCGGCGAGTCTATGGAGCCAGAGTCGAACCTGGTTGTTGTGACCCTGGTGTTTCTCTGTGTCAAGAAGGACGGCTCTGATTGTCGATATCGTTCCTTCCAGTTCTTCGAGGTTGTCTTTGACGCTGTGCACCGATCCGATCTTCTCCACCGCTGCGGAACCCAGTGTTTGGATGATCAGATCGGCCACCGGAGAGAGGAATATTTCTGCCATTGCTGTGTACGATGTTGAGAGAGAGAGAGAGTTGTGATAGCAGATAAAAAGTTGTGGTGTGAGCTGAAAGGACGATCATATAACCATCACAACAATGAAATAATTCGTTGACTATTTATTACTTAACGTGCTCATACGATATGTGACCAGTATTACAATATGATTCAGAGGCCAGCTAACTTGTAACGTTCCTTGGTTGGCAACAGTTTATTAAATATAAGTCAAACACCACAAATATATATATATATATATATATATATATATATATATATATATATATATATATTATACCTGTTGTTCACCACGCCAAAGGCATTCAAAAGTTTTAGAAGCATCACGTTGAATAGTATCTCGATATCTAATGTCAAATAAATTTATCCTTTTACCATAAAGATGCTCTACTTGTTTTTGGTTTCAGACACATAGCGACGAGCCATTTAGATCAATTTTCAAAATAAGAATGGGGTGGATAAGACTCATACGAGAAAATTATACAGGGTGTTATATCACTCAAATTGACTTAACTTAGCAGTAATAATCCAACATAATTATTATGTATGTAATAAAATAGATAATGAATTCAATGCTTACAGCTTTTTAATACAACAGGAGATAGACTAGGGATAAATCTATATTCGTCAAAAAGAAGGGGATACGAATTTGCTCACATCAACCTCTAGTTATATAAGCTGTGTTTACAAAACCTAAATCTGGTTTTCTTGATAGGAAAACAACTCTCTATAACTAAACCCCACCAAAGATGAGGTTAGGAAACAAAAACATTATTATTATGAGTAAACAATAACAAGGACACTAGTTCTTGTCTTCCTTGGGAACATCTTTCCCGGCCTTTGACTCCACTTCTTTCGGTATTTTCTTCTCCGCTGCCCTGAAATGTGACCCGGGAACAACAATATAACACACACAACTCAATATAACATAACACAACTCAAGAATGGTGTGTTCTTTAGTGTAAAACTCTCTAGTTCGATCGTATAAATAAATCCGCTTGTTTTTCACCAAAAACAATCGAGTCCGGGTCGTCCATTCTACTATAGCTTGTAGTATGTTAATATATTAGATAATAGAATGTTATTACTCTTTAATAAGGAGTGAATTACATGAGAAATTAGGTATCAAATCATTTTGAAAAGAATTCTTAAGAAAAAAATTGTGGAGAGTCCTGGGACTCTAGAATTACCGGGGGATTCGATCAATAGCATCCAAATTCATACCATAGTGTAGTATAATACCAATTCGTCTTAAACAGAGTCATTCCGTATTAACAACTTCAATGTACAACACATCTAACTTAGCATCTTTGATTCGATTTCAGAGTCCGGAACCAAGATAAATACCCGTTTGTGTTATCAATTCACGAAAATAATTCAGTTCTTCATCTCAGTCTTGTTGCACATACAGTATGAAGCTAAGCTTTTTAAAAACAAACATTCCAGATTATAACTTCAATTTTAGAGCTAGGTTTTTTTTTTTTTTTTTAATCTATGGCTTAAAATGATATCAATTGACATTACAGAATCACAATTACCTGGAAGCAGACGCAGATTCTTCTTCGAGCCAATTCCTGATGTGCTTGATATTTCGCCGGAGTATCGACGCTGATTGTTTGACGTCGGACCGCATCAGAAGCACGACGGCGCTGACTCCGGCGACCGTTAGAATGAAATTCGTCAACGCCATTTGTACAGAACTGAGAACCAGGCCCTAAAAAACGCATCAACGAGAATGAAATGGCAGAAGATAAAGAAGGACACGTCCATAACGGGACGAATACAAATCGTTCTCTCTCAGAAATACATATATCTTTCTCAACCAAACACAATCGACGAACCAAGACTCACACAGAATCACTACTAAACAAGAAATGACCGAACCGACGTGATTGAGGAAGACTTCTTTGTTGTTCCGCTTCGACAACGGCGACGGAGAAACTCGGCGTAGAACCAAACGGCGACGAGATCTTCTCAATCGGAGAATCACACCTCGGCTTGGATACGAATAGAACAAAGTGAGGGTGTACAAGAATAACCTTATAAACGCACCCTTTTTCAAATATGTCTATTTCTTCCGGATTAAAATATATTAATTATTCGATCAGTAAAAATACTGACTTTTAGTAGTCTTTTCGGAGACACCCGATATATATATATGTATATATATATATATATATATATGTATATGTATATATATATATATATAATTTATATATATATATATTAGAGAAATTTACTCAATTATTACTATTTGATAAGTTTTTTTTTCAATTTTCCATCAAAAACTTAATTTGGCCAAAAATACTAGTAAACTACTTGTACAAATATGATTTTACTTTCAACATGATGTCAACCATTGACATTTATTGTTGACATCTGTAAGTTTTGAGTTCTATGTTTGTTGACATAGATGTCAACAATCGACGTCTATTATAGATATTAATAAAGATGAAATCCCTTATCATTCGTACGTTTCTAAAGGTAGACGAGATTTTTATTTAAACAATGTGTTTTATGGGTCTTCCATAGATGCTTAAATGATTCATGAAATCTGGGATACAGAAACTAGTCTATGATCGCACAACTAGTTCTCGGAATCTGGGATACGAGAACTAATCTGTCTGGTTCCTGAAATATGGGATATGGGAACTACGCTATGGATAACACAGCTAGTTCTCGGAATCTGAGATACGAGAACTAGTTTGTCTGATTTCTGGAATCTAGGATACGGGAACTAGGCTATGGATGGCACAATTAGTTCTTGGAATCTGGGATACAAAAACCAGTCTTAAGATATCACATTAGTTCATGGAATTTATGATGCGGAAAGTTTGACTGGTTCCTGAAATTTGGGATACGGGAACCAATTGTATGTGTAATAGACCAGAGCAAATCACTACCGTGTTGCACAACATGAGTTTTTTTTAGGAAAAAAAAGAAGATAAATTCAAGTGTACGGAAACCAATTGTATGTGTATTGGGCCTAAGCTCACTGGTTGTTTTAGTGATACAGATGAGAGATGTGTGCAAAGTTAGTAGATACGCTAGACGGTTGATTGAAATACATATCCGCACTAACGAGATTTTGTATGTTGCACCTTTTGACCTGTCGGGCCTATATTTGAAGTGTACTCTTTTGAAACTTTAAGCTTACTTTCAGTTTTAGTTTTTAAAAGTGTAGTAGGAAGTGTTGAACATTTTTATAATAATAAAAAAAAAATTGGCTACGTAAGCCACCTAAACTATAAGAATTATAAATTAGCCAACCTTTGGTAAATATTTTGTAAATAGCAAACTTGCATACGTGGCAGCCTATTAACTACCTATTTTTTACATGTTTGGCTGTGTTAAATAAGTTTTTTACTAATCTGCTAATAAGTCCACTTGGCTATTTACAAGAAATTAATCAAATGTGGGCTATATCCTAATTTACTATAGTCATGTGGCTATATAACTTAATAACCCTTTTATGATTTAGATATGTAAGTGATTATCTAGTCTGGAAGAGTTTAGTAAAACCTAATATGAAGTTTCAAAAGCCTTTACATTTAAATAGTTCATAAATCCGTATTTGTCGTGTAATTGAGTAAGAAAAGTGAGTCGCGAAGCCAATTCGTTAATCGTTTTATTTATTTAAAAATTTTATAAAAAATTCCATAAAATTCCTTAGTTAGACGACTTGGCTTTTGACATTTAACCGTTACCATTTTACACTATGAAAACACTATTTAATTTTCCCTAATATATATTCGGAGTTTCAATAAAATGTTACATCTAATTTTTTTTTTTTTTTTTTGGTTTTCACTTGTATCAAGTTTATCCAGTTTATTGTCTATTATTTTATTATACTGTAAGAAATATTTATATCAAATTTATCTCCTAATAAAAAAAAATTATGGTGATTATGAAAAATAGGAAACCCTTCATAATTACATCTCATTTGATATAAAATCATGCTATAACCCCTCTAGCGAAAGACAACATTCGCAAAAGCAAAACCATTTGCGAGATTTCTTATAAGGCAGAAAAAAATAATAATAAAAAATAAAACTAAAAAAAATAAAAAAATAAAAAAACAGGCCTATGTATGTACGGATGGGAACAATGAAACAAACTAAAGGCATCCCATACATTCTTCCTTTTCTCTTTTTTCTTTCCTTTTTCTTTTCTTCTCTATTTTCAATATATCTACCAACGTTAAAATTAGTGCAGGAAATACAACTCGAAACGCCCCAGGAAAAAAAAATTCTAGTGGGAAGAATTGAAGATGACAAAGTTAGTAAAATCACTAATTATTATTAGTAGTCCTACTAGGCTGAATATGTCTTATGATTTTTGCAGATCTCCTTTGCAGAATCGCCAAGAACCATCATTTTGCCTTCTCAGTACATATCTAATCTTGTAAGTGCTGCAATAAAAATAATAAATATTTAAAAAAAACGAGAGAACAATGACATCGTGCAAATTCCGGGTCCGAAACTACCTATAAAAAACATGCTAATTGTAAGATGGAAAAAAGGGTTTGAAGTATATAAAATTGCCTGTAATAATTTGGGTTCTTTCGCTCGGATTCGTCAACAAGCTCCGCTGCTTCCTCCAAGAGAGCTTCAATTTCTGCCATCTCTTCTCCGATCCCATCAGATAAAATTTCAGATCGTAGGACTGACAATTGTAGCAATACGAATTTCCAATGACAAGCCCGAGATGTCGCAGTGTCAGCCAATGCCCGCCACTGAGAAAAAGAAAAAAAATCGAATTTTCACAACCGTGAATTAGCCTTGAACCTTTAAATGTGATCTTCAGTCTCTTTAGTGGTTTGTATTCTCAGTGATAAATTCTTCAATCATTTTTTTTAATCAGAACGTTTATAGCCGTTATAGAAAACTTAAAATTGTTTCTACTGATATCTACTCAAGCTAACTAATTTAAGCACCACAACATCAGTTCTTTACCAGTTATAGCAGCCGATATAATACAACTAATTGGATTGCCCAACAATCAACAATTTTACCACATTACCTACGGCACTTCAATTCTTAAATAGTTCAGATAATTCTCGATGAATTTACCTGATCAAGCATTGAATCATCGAGAATCTCGGGGAGATTCTGAACTTGATGGTCGGGTCCCAGAGCTTCGGCCTTAATTTCTTGCCATTGCATCACAAGTTCCTCAGCTTCTTCTACAGGCATGAGTCTCCGAGACACAGCTCGCACGGAAGATGAGACACCACCACCACCGGTCCACATACTTCGGGTATTTCCTCCATCTTCATTGTTCTTGGACCGCATCGTGACCATAGACATAATTTTCTTGACTCCCTCAGAAATTCCGTTTCCCTTTATATGTGCAGGTACCAGATTGCTATCGATAGCATAATCTGATTGCCAAGCAACAGAACTTGAATGTGCATTTGCTTTATTGGGGACCCGTTTCAAAGCGCTTCTCGTATCATTTACATTCATGCTTGTTAGCCTAAAAGTAGCAAATAAAATGCAACCAAGAACTGCAACCGATGATACTTTTCTGGCCACATGTGCTCGGGCTAACCAACTATCCCAAACTTCGTTGTCATGCGAGCTTAGTTTCCTTTTTAACTGAACTGATGGCGGACCAGCATTGCTTGGGTTGTTGCTCTTCTCTGATATCAACGAACTTCGTGAGTCCGTTGGGGTCAACTGGTTGACAGCCATGCCAAGATGCGGAGAGTTCAAACGTGAAACAGATTCCTCAGAATCTTTACGTTCGGAGAAAAGAGAACTATTCATTGATCTGTGGCCAGCAAAAGACATGGTTTGCGCGGGTCCTGTATTTCTTTTTATGCCAACAGTTCTCTTTTCCGAGCTAAAGAAGTTTGCCTGAAAATTTTACCAATTTTAAACCTCCTAAATGGAGAGTGAAATAGTTCCAACTACTAGCTAATCAATACGAATCTCACCAAAACTGGAGGATGATCTTTTGTATCTGGGAATTGATCGAGGACATTATCTTTTAGCCATTTTTCCTGGCACATTGAACATAAGAGTTTGTCATAAAAGTAAATTTTCCTTCTCGCCATGAGAAAAATTCAAGACTTGTAATATACAGGTGACAGCCTTAAGGTGATGACAGCTTACTGAAGTAAGCAGCGTCACGTACCGAAAACTACTTAAAAAATCAAATTTTGATTCATGAAACTTGAAAAAGAAAAGAAATCGCAGAAAGAGCCAAGATTTAAGAGAAAAAATAAATAAATAAATAACCTTACCAACAACTGGTTTGAGTCAGTAGTACTGTTTCTGTTTCCCGCGATTGAATTCCGTACTGCAGTATTTGAATTTAATTCAACCTGCTGTAGCTTTTCAACCACCTCACCCTTGTTAACCTGAAAGCGATAAATTGCCATATCATGTCATTATGAACAGACAATGGCAAGGGTTGGACAATATAGCCGCAAATAAATAAAGATCTTAAGGACTTCACACATCCAATTTGATATTGCAGAATCTGAGTAAAAGTGTGAGGAACCTGAAAGTAACATATATACCTGGCCAAGAAGGAACAAGCAAAAAGTATCTTCCAGTTTCAGATCGCTTCCCTCTGATGACACCAGACACTCACAAATGGTTTTTGCTTTAGAAATCTGCAAACGTAAAAGGAATGTGTAAAAGTATGGGAATGTTGTGAATACCAAAATGCACAAACAATTATTTAAAAGATTATCATTCTTAGAAATTCCAACAGCATAGTGGCAAATGTGAGTTGTGTGTGTGCGCGTGTGTGTATCAGAGAGAGTAAGAGCGAGAACTAGTGCTAAAAGAATTACCAGCTCTTTTTGCTTGCTTGAAAACCCAACTGCTATGTGTGCTACTAAGACCATATAGAAACAATTTAAGTCAATTACACCTCTTTGATTCTGTGACTCGAGCGATTTCTTATTCTTCCGAGTAACTGCCAAGTCAACCCACGGAAGAAGATCAACTATCTCTGCAGCCATTAACTTCTTAAGCGCTTGGGTCAAGAAGTCTTGCCAATCTTCGACTTGGCAGGATGCCTCTACATCAAGTCCCTGTCTAAGCAATTCACGCAAGGCTGATATAGCTCCTTGCCTCCGTTCAGCATTCTCAAAGGAATTAGCCATTCCTAACAATTCCAAAGTGCAAGCAGGGGCGAGCTCTTCAAGAGATTCCTCTATCTATATCATCAGTCAAAAGTGATGCAAATCGGTTTAATCAGGTATTCTCTACTGCAACTTGAAATTGATGTAGAACAAATCCATCTTTTACCACAAAAAATGTTTACATTAGCAATACAAATAGCAGGTAAGACAAATGCAAACTCGTAATACCACATACATCAAGAATCAGTCTTACCTGAGATAACAGTGTCAGTTCCTCAAACGACTTTTTACTTCTTAGAAGGGACTGAGCACGAGCAAGAGCTTCAAATCCTAGAGATATCTTGTTCTTCTCGAAACCAATCTTCGCGGTCGTACACTTCAAGAAAGCACTCATTCTAAGAAACAGAAGAATAACAAAGCTGATGGAAAAGGAGGGTAATGACTTTTAACCGTGCTGCTAATTACTTACCTCAGCTAGTGCCATTGAAAGAAGTAAATCATGAACATATGGCTTAGCATCTCCATGCTTGAGAGCAAGACGGCCGATTTCTAGAACAAGCTTTATTTCACCAACCTGGATCGCGAAAACATAATACCATCACACCAACCTTTAAAACCAAAAGATATTGGTTGGGGTGAGAGAAAAGAAATTCATTGCTGATTCTTTGTGATAACATTTATGAAAACAAAATTCATACTGCAACTAAGCTAATATTTATATAAGACAGAATCAGATCTGGAAAGAACAAGTGAAAACGGAAGTGTCAAATCAAGGTCTCACAAACAATTTTTAATATCCTTTTTACCAGTGTCAATGAGCTTCATGCTTTTACCTCAAAAAAAATATAGAGAAGTATTACCTCTTGAAGGAGACATAGTGCCCCAGGCAACCAACTCCAAGGTAGTTGAATTGAAGATTTTGGAGGGATCTTTTCCTTCACATTACCAGCATATTCTGGTTCAAAGAGAAGCTTATCTCTCACATCCATCAGAAGATTCTGCAAGTCAAGCAAGAAAAAGAGAACAAATTGTGAACCGAACTCCTATTTACCATTTTCATAACTTGATAAACAACAGAAGATTTAGAATTTTTAAAAGGAAAATAAACGAACATTTCGGAGGAAAAAAAGGAGTTTGATTAAAATTGATGTTCTACCTGGCGCGATACCACAACATCCATGCTGTATCCCTCTTCGATTTCAGAGTTCTTTAAATTCATTACAGACTTCACAATCTCATCCTTCTCGGCTTCATCAGTAACACCAATAAGC
Organism: Urtica dioica subsp. dioica; assembly: GCF_054948205.1. Lineage (NCBI taxonomy): Eukaryota > Viridiplantae > Streptophyta > Magnoliopsida > Rosales > Urticaceae > Urtica > Urtica dioica. The sequence goes on from NC_142765.1 coordinate 20,899,718, forward strand.
TACAAGATTATGATTATTCCTTGTAAGTAAGTTACTAATTGAAACAAAAGGGTTTGTGATCAGAAACACAAGATGAAAACCCTAGAGCTAAAAATAATCAATTCCAAGAAAGAAAAACAAGATCCCCAATCGATAATAGAAATTAGAGATGAATCTTAAATACCATCCGGATATAACTTTGACTGAGAAAGTTTTCAAAGGAAACTGTGCCAAGAAAAATAATAATGAAATAAAGATTTAAATGTGATATAAAAACCGTATAGGAAGCTATTTCTTCGTACTCCTATCTTGCTACAAAGGCAGAGATAAAATCCATCACATCAACAGGGAAATGGAAACAAAGAATTCGTATATTGTGCTTCTTCTAGTGATATATATATATATATATATATATATATATATATATATATATATGTATCCTAATCATACTCTGCGCCTTTGCTCTCCAATTCAATCAACAAAACTGACATTTACAAATCGTTACCAAATTTTAAATCTATAGAAATATATGCTTTAGTATCAGTGAAGTCTCTCACCTGGTAGCAAGTAACCGGGATCTCAAAAATGGCGCGAATCGAAGAAGCGCTCTGAGCAATGCGAGTATCGACGGCACTCAATCTCCACCGTCCGTTGACATCACCACGATCGAGCTTCCTCGAACCGGACCAAACGCAAACCCTAGAACCCCCAATTTCCCTCCGAAGTCGATGTTCTTCCTTGAAACTGTAGTAATAGCCACCATTGTTGTCGTCAATTCGGCATTTCCAACAGGTCGACGGAATTCCCGGCACGGCCCGAGCCATCGCCATTGTTAGAGAACCCTAAGGAGCTTCGCTTTGAACGTACATTACTGTGATTCGCATTGGAGAATAGAAATAAAACAAGAAAGAGCTGTGTTATTGAAGAATTCCGTGGCTTTTAAAAAAGCAGAAATACGACTGTTAAATTGAGAATAGACAGGAATAATATCTCTCACTCTCTTTTTCAATCGCTTTCTCTGTCTCTGAAATTGCTTAACCGGGAATTCTTTTATTTTAATGTGAGAATTAAATGAAATGAAAACGAAATTATGGGGATTAATAAATGGATAGTGTCAAGAACCATTGCTTAAGTCATTTTCTTTCTTCAGGGCTTTTTCTCCGTCTCCGTCAATTTTTTTTTTCCGTCAAATATTTCCTTTATTCGATCAAGTCACTCTTTAACTACATTTTTTATCTTTTAAAATAATCGAGGTTGCATAAAAAAATAAAATAATAACAACTACATCATTTGATCTTTTACATTAAAGCAATGCTATTTGGCACGGACCACGATTTTTGACGATCCACTCAGCATTTAACACGTGGATGTTTATCACTTTTTGGTGGGCACGTGGCAACCTCTGAGTGGATCGTCAAAAATCGTGGCCCGTGCCATAAATCATTACCGTTTACATTAAGGTCATTTCTTTATGACAGTGGACGTTTATTTTTCGATACCGTCTACCCTGATATTTAATTTAAAATTTTGAGCCCAAATTCCTCAAATAAAAAAAGTTTTGAGCGCCTCACTAAAACCTCATCGAACATTCTTTTTTGGAAAGACCAATAGAGAGAAGAGTATCTATGCTTCTATTCAACGGGTTCCACTAAAACGTGTTCCGCATAAGGGGCGGAACATCCCTTTCATAACAAAACCCATGATTATGGTCCATCATTTTCCATTTACATAAACCATGAACAGAGCCATTAAAATGTCTCGGAATCCAGCCACAAGTAGCTGCCAAGAACACCTTACTTAAATCAATGATGCTGTCAAAACGGGGCAAAAGTTGCAAATATGACAACTTTTAGACGTAACTAAACTCTTCATATAATGCTCTGGTTGTCCTCTTCGAATTTCACCTTTTATATGTTCCACAGTTTTGCGGTAAAGCCACCATGTATACCACTTGCATTTTAGCCTTCGAAGGCGAGCAAGTCAGAATCCCACTCCTCCACATTCAGAGTGTCTTACCTCTTTGGTCTCTCGCAATGGTTCTGATGGCTGACTCCATGTCTTTAAAGTTTAAGCGCAACATCCATATTGATTTTGACAAACCCACTACTTGGTCTTCTCCACTTCTCAAGCATCCCGATCTCGCGCACCTAGAATTCATAATTCATGCTAGAGCCCCGATCATCCTTGAGAGCATGACAATGCTCCCCTAGACCATCATAGATGTTATAGATGCTATGATTAAATTGTGTCTCAAAAAATCTATGAAAATCGAATTCTGTCATAACCAAAAAATCGCTCTACGATCAATCACAAGTTTTGTGTTAGACGGCATACTCATATTCGAATGTATACACAGTTATTGTATCAATCACCATGAGATCATTTTGTTTTGTGATTTTTAAGGTTCATAGTAATACCATGAACTACATTATATCACATGACATGGTAGAATGAATATTAGATATAATGGTAAAGAAAAATGCAACTTTTAGCTACACCATCAAAGTCTCCCGTAGGAGTGGCTAATGTATCATAAATTTCGTTAATGATCGGTCATTTATGAAAGTAATCGAGCTTGATAATAATAATAAAAAATACAAATTGTTTTCAAGTAAAAGTTGTCACTCCTAACATTTTATATGTTGTGTTTAGCGCTGATCTCTCTAACATGCATATGATAGCGCCGATCTCTTCGTTGTGATAGTTGTTTAGCATCCGCTTTAGGGTCACCACTGCATCATCATCCATCACTCAATCTTTCATACCATGCAAGTCCTCTATCCACTTCGCCAAAGTTCAGAGAGAGAGAGAGAAAAAAAAATTGCTATTTAATGAATAAAAAGATCTCAAATTTAGAAATTTTGAATGTTAATTAGTTTTTTTTAATTCAAATTCAAATATGATTACTTAATTAATAAAAGGGTATACTTGGTACAAAATAGTTGAACTGACTTGTCGTATCAATCTAAAAGTCTATATATATATATTTTAAATAGGGTAATTAAGCTATATAGCCTCCTGAAAATAGGCAATTTAATTTTAGCCCACATTTTGTTAATAAATGGTAAATAGTCAGGAGGATTTATTTACAGCCAAAATATGACTAGACTACCCTTTTGTTTTTCCGCCCAGTTTCTTTCAATATTTACATGTAATCAAGTCAAATATTTGGTTATTAATGCTCGCGAATATCAAGGAGGTAATTATAACCGTGTAGCTGCGTTCACACTTAACCACAACCGCTCCCATTTATAGTTTTTCAAAAAAAAAAAAAAGAGAACCGAGAGAGAGAGAGAGCCGAGAGAGAGATCGAGGGAGTGAGAGCTCGAGGAAGAAGAGAACGCTCGCCCGGACCACCACCAAACACCCCGTCATGAGCGGACCCAAAACCCGCGCGCACTCGGATCGGGGAGTCGCCGGGAGTTGCCGAAAAGAGATTGACGAGGAGTTCGGCTGGAATCAAAGAGGACCGTCGGAATTCATCAAATTGAGAAGATATTTCCCGTGAAAATTCATCAAATTGAGAAGGTATTCATCAAAGAGAACCGTCAGAATTCAAGAGATTGATTTCTTTTTCTCGTGCTCCCTGTTTGAATTTTCCGAGAAGAGAAGAATCTGCGTCCAAAGGTCCCGATCGATATTATGGACTCCGCGAAGAAGTTTTTTTTTTTTTTTTTTTTTTTTTTTTTTTTTTTTCAGTATGTTCGTGTAAATAGAACTCATATTTACAGTATATTCGTGTAAATACGAAGCTTATTTACAGTATATTCATTGTAAAAACAAAGCATATTTACAGTATATTCACTGTAAATACAAAGCTTATTTACAGTATATTTACAGCATAATCGTGTATTTGCACTGAACAAAAAATTCTGGAAATATTTTGAGCACGAAAATTCTGGAATTTATGAATATATGGAAGACAAATAATAGCAATGAATGAAGAATATATTTATAGATTTTATCCATAATTAATTGCACGAAAATAGAAACTAATTACCTAAAGTCAACGCCGAAAATTTCCAAATACATAACAATTAATGACTGAGAACTTTCAAAATCTGCTCAAAATTCAAATTTGAAAACTTCCCTATTCGGTTTCAATATTTAATTCGAAATTTTAAAAAAACTGCCTAATTAAAATAGCGTAAGGGCAAAAATGTAAAACTAATTCAATTAATAAGCTGTCACGTAAGCAAGATGACTATTTACGGGAAATTAACGAAAGGGTGGCTAAAAATAAATTGCTACACATTCTGTGGCTTAAGCAACCAATTATTTGTTCTAAATATTGGCTAAAAATGAAATTGGGGTTGTATTTCTCTTATATTTCAAAGAATTTGTATAATTAGCGGGATTGAAATTAACGTTCTTGTGGACTATTTTCGTAAAATAATCACGAAGTGGTAATTAAGTTAGGCACGTGATGATCACGTGGTCACTGACGTTTCAGCTCAAATCAAAAGAGAGTTTTGGGGTGAGAGAGAGAAGTTCCCACGCCAAGAAGGTTTTGAAGGGTTTTTGGGGGCAAACCCACCACCGGAATCGGATTCACATTCTCTCATCTCTTCCTCAGACGACGACTTCGTACGTTTCGTTTTTTTTTTATATTCTCCTTTTACTGTTCGTTTGTAATCCTTAACTGTATTGTCTTTGCTTCGGTGTTACCGATTGTTTTGTTTTTTTTTTGTTTTTTTGTTTTTTTTTTTTTCTGGTGATTGAATTGATAAATATTGTTAAAGCTAGTATCGAGGAATACCGAGCTAAGGATGGTTTTGGGTATCTTCCCATTCGACCCTCTTTCAGGTTAGCTCCTGAATCGATGATATCGCTGTCTTTGTATAATCTGGCTGAACAGTTAAATATTTGTCTTAAATGTTTTAACTATGGTCTACAATTTCAATTACGTTCAAAGAGTTTCCAATCAATCTCGAGCTATTTTTTCACCGGGAAATTGCTTTGATAGCTTTGTTTTCTAACTTTTGTAAAGGTATCATCTTATTTCTTGAGCAAATTTATTTTGGGAAATTTTAATTTTTTATTATTATTTATTATTATAAAAGTTCTCAATATATAAATAATTTATGAATCTCCAACGCTGACATTGTGTGAGTTATACAATTTCAAGTATTTTTTGAAAGCTTTATCATGTCATATCATAATTAAATGTATGTATGATCAAACAGGGGAAAACAAATATTACATCTTTGCAAAGGGGTCGTACAAAGTTGGTCGGAAAGGTACGAATATTTTATATTTATTATTATTATTATGTTTATGTGTTTTTTTCCCATTTGTATCGCAAATGCTATACGGTGAAATGTGGTCATCGAGAAAATGGGAAGATCGGTTTTTTCAGAAATGAATACCAAAACTTAACTAGACATTTTCTGGGACCACTTGAGAACCAACGAATATTTGTGTGTCCATTTAACGTCACTAAACAACACTAAATATATTTTTTTCCTGCTTATTTCTCGGTGAATTTTATAATTCAAGTACGTTCTCGTTTCTGTCTTAGGCTGCGATGTTATCATCGCCACAGACAAAGGAGTTTCACGTGTACACGCAGAGATATTGGTCGACGCTATGACCAACTCTCCGAGCTTGCCGTGTCAAGTTCGTATCAGAGACTGTTCAAAGTACGGAACGATTGTCACCAAAGACCGCGGATCGGTCGAGAAAGTCCACCAATTTCCGAATAAAGAAACGAGCTTAGCAGACGGAAGTACTATCCAATTTGGAACCGGAAACAACAAGTACAAGTAATCTCTCTCTCTCTCTCTCTATATATATATATATATATATACATAGGAGTTGGAGTCTCTTGTGATAGTAAGATTGTACATGTGAATACGTAAATGGCAGGTTTTCTGTTATTCCATTTGTGTTTTGGGTCTGCTCGGAGACATACCAAGAAAATCATCCCCTTCAAGACAAATTGTCGTCAATTGGTTAGTTTTTTTCAAACAGAGTAATAATAATAATTATAAAAAAAAAAGATAAAAATCCAGAAACACTAAATCACCGAGTCTTTCTCTCATAAAGAAGTTAGTAAAGCGAAATTATAAGTTTTTCTCCACTCTAAGAATTTGAAAGAAAAAGAGAAGAAAAAAGTTTAACATATTATATTAGTTTATTGACCTTTCTTTGTTTTATGTACTTTTTTTTTTTCATCTAGGGGCTGAAGTTACATATAGCTTCAGTCAAGAGTGCACACATGTATTCGTTGACGAATTCACGCCAGTCGGAGAAGATTTACTGAAAGCCATTGCAGCAAAAATACCTTGCACTCGCAGTAGTTGGTTCACGGTACATACAATTACTTAAATCTTATTCAGGCCTTAGATGTTATTCTAGTTTTGACTATCAACAAACTGTATTTCTTCAGTTTTTTATTATCTTCTCTACTCAGAAGATATATTCTGCTTTTTTTTTTTTTTAAATAATATAATTATTACTCAGCCTAGCATTTTTTTTGTGCAGTCAGTTGCAGAAGAGAAAATTCGCACAGAAATCCCTAGCTACAATCTGTAAGTGGCACGATGATATATCTTAACTTTCGAATATTCTAATGGAATCATCTTCTGTTTTTATTACTATTTTTTAAATTTTTTGTAATTTAATATTATATTAATCAGGCATATACCAACTGTTACGGTGGATGGGGTGCCAGTTAAACTTGCGGAGCCAAGAACTCGGGATGGATGTTTGGAAGGATACACTTTTGTTTTAGACTCGATAAACAACGTAATGAAACTGAATTTTTCTGAGAAACTAAATCACCAGTACTAAGTTATCTGCCTCGTGATTATATTCTGTTTTATGAATTTGGTCAAACTAGAGTTAGGAATTATGAGAAAGAAAGAAAAAAAAAAACAGAAATGAGAAGAAACTCAATTGCAACAATGTTACAAGCCGTTGAATTCAAGCATGTATTAAATAAATACATTAATCTGACAAATTTCTTTTGACTTGAAATTGCAGTATAGATTCAGGAATCAGTTGAAGTCCCTATTGGAATTAACCGGCTCTAAAGTTCTTTCTGTTGAAGAGTTCACTTCAAGCAGTCAAGTATGAACTCTCTCTCTCTCTCTGAGATACTTTCTATTCTTAGTAGTTCATTCCTTCATTATAATTTATTTTTTTTATAATAGAATAGTGATAAGAACCTCATCATTGATACTTTTTTAAATAAAAAATATAATGTCTAAGATTATCAACATGGTTCAAGCTGTTTAAATGTTGGATTTCATAAAAAAAAAAGTTTAATATTTTTATAAAAAGACAGAAATGAGTCAAAGCCACTAGTTTGAGGACCATTTTCCTCGAATAATTAGTTAAGGGACCAAAATCTCACACATATATTATAGTTCAAATACTATTTGCGCTAATCCAATACTGAAATGTGTTTGAGCTGAAAACCTTTTCAGCGATCGGACACTGAAACAAACGAGCACGTCATATGTGTCATCCCTGGTGGGCCCACCTCAAAGCTCGGCTGCTTCAACAAGCTCAGCTCGCTCTCTAGAATCAACGAAACAGACTTACTCTGCGCCGTTTTAACCGCCAACTTCGATCGCTCCCTTCTGATATCACCTTGTGGCAAGTACTGTTACCATTTACCTAAAAAAATAAAACGAAAAAAACCCGATGGCACACTTGTAAATAACTCGTTCCCGTTTTTCCGTATTTTTTTGTTGTCGCAGTGGTTGTGTCATCTTCATGCTCGACGGACGAGACAATCGTGGCAGACTCTGAAGAAGAAGGAGAGGAAAACGCGACGTCGTTGGTCTGTGTTTCGGCGCACGCGGGAGCGGAGGATCGAAAAGATTTGGCCGACGATCGCGATCGCGATGAGAAATTCATCGTTCTGTCGTCTTCTGTGGAAGTCACGATGGAGGCCGAAGATGATAAGATTGAGCGAACGAGCATCGATCGTGCTGCGATTGACGGTATCAAAAGCTTCCGGCCCAGTGGCGACGGCGGCGGCGGCGGCGGATTTCCCGCCAAAAGGGAGAGAGTGGCCGAGGGCGAAAGTGGAAACGTTGATGTAATTTATAGCCAGTGTTTGATAGTGCGAGATCTGAACCCGTCGATTGTCGCGTGTACTGCAAATATTAACGTTCCGAATTTCAAGCGCTTCAGGAAGGTAAAAGTATGCTCAGTTTCATATAATTTTTTTTTTTCAAAAAATTAGAAGAATAGTCAACTTAAAACGTTTGATATTGTTAAATAGCCAAGATTTGATAAATATTAGGTAAATAGCCATAAATGATGACGTGACTTAATACGTTTGTAAATATATAAAATTGGGTATTTACCTAATATTTACAATCCACAATGTTTAAGTTGGCTATTTTGCTTTGGCCTCTAGTCTCAAAGGTCGATTTTTTAGTTATTCGATACCATTACTGTTCATAAAAGCCAAAAAAAAAAAAGGTATGACTGAATTGTATGACGAATTTTTTTTTTTTTTTTTTTTTTTTTTTTTTTTTTATAACTGAGGAACTCGAATCAACAATTTTCTGTGTTAGTATAAAAATGCTCGGTTTATTTTACCATTCTTCGTCTTTGGGTTTTTTTTTATTATTTTTTTATCGACTTTGTTTCTTGATTGTTCTGCAGATAAATATTCAATCTGGGAATAGCTTCGAAAATTTAATTCCGTTCTCACAACAGCCATACAGGTAAGGTTTACTCTCTCTCTCTCACTCTCTCTCTCTCTCTCTCTCTCTCTCTCCGATGGACATAACTACTCATTTCCGTGAGGTGCTTAGTTAATTTGTGGCACTGATGACAGAGAATCTGGCAACGAGAATGAGGTAGTAACCGAGTCTTTGAAAGAAGAGAAAAGAAGAAAGCAAATGGAAGCGATCTCAGAAGACTTGTTTAACAATGACAAGGTTGGTATTATTATTATTTTTTTTTTTCTGTAAAAAAAGAGAAAGAAATAAAGGCTTTTTACCTTAATAAAAAATGAAATGCGAGTCACATAATGTGACGGTATTTTCAGGGAAGAAGAAGCCGTGGAGTTTCTGGGGGTGTTCATGGACTTCTTAGTACGAAAGGCAGAAGATAAACAGCTTGCTCTTAAAAAGAAAAATGGAAACATAAATGTGGTGTGTATAGCTATATGACTACACGGTATCGGTAAAACCCTGTAATCATTTTGAAAAAATTGAATTAAAGATTAGTTAAATTTAGAATGACCATATCTATTTATATTTACCATGTGTCCGTTTGTTTTACGCTATTAACCGCACATGGAATTCAGGTAAAACAATTCAATAAATGCGCACATTGCATTTGTACAGTATCACTTATATGGTAAATATTGTGCGTATAAAATAAAGTTATTATGTTACTTATCAAATGCAATGCACGTGATATATTATCCAAAAATTCAATTCTAAAACATTCTTCAAGTGAGAGAGAAATAAAAATTAGAAAACTGTATAATTACAAAATGCAAGCACTTCTCTTCTATTGTAAATATTATCATAATCATAATGAAATATAAACGATCACACAATTTTTTTTTTTTTAATTAAAAAGTTGAAGCTTTTCTCTCTCTCTCTCTCCTTAAGAAAACTTCGGAACAGAAGAAACCCTACTTCTGAACCGCCGCCGCCGCCCCTCTGGGTTCAGACGCCGTCGTTGTCGCGGCTCCGGTCCGGAGGGGAGGGCGATTCTTCACGCCGTCGTTGTCGCGGCTCAAATCCGTCGACCGTCGAGCTCGAAGGCGGTCTCAGCCACTCCGACCACTCTCCAGAGGCTGGCCACCGCCTAGAGCCCCCCGCCCCGGCCCTCGAGCACCCCTTCCATCACCAGAGCTTCGGTCAACTCCACTGCGTCCACCACCAGCCCCGGCCTCGTCGCCGCCGTCCCCAGCGCCGCCGCCAGCAAGGCGGTCCGACCCAACAGCAGGCTCAGGATCGCCATCCCCGCCCCGTGCAGCAATGCTGTTGTCTTTCGCTGGACTCGTGGGTTCGTTGACGCTGTGCACCGCCGGACTCCTACGGTGCGACCGCCGTCCGCGTATGACCCCCGGAGTGTGGCTCTCAGCGTGTCGTCGTTGTGCGCGTCCGCGTCCGAGCTACCGCTCCCCGACCGTAGTGCGACCGCCGTCGATGTGCACCGCCGGACTCTTGCTCTCCGATCGTTGTGCGACTGACGAAGGTGCGCAGATCTGGGCTGGTTGGATCGGTTTTTGTGGTTGGTCTACTGGTTTGGTGGCTTTTTTTTTTTTTTTTTCAGTTTAGCTTTAGGATTCTTGGTTGGAGTATGGATCATTTTAATTTTTATTATGCTTGTTTTATTTTGGTTTGTTTTGGACTCGGATTAGCCGTAGTTGCGTCTCCCGTAGTGGATTTCCTGTTAGGTTTTTATCTATGCAGGTTGAATAGCTACCCTATTCGTGGTTATCGGACCGAGTTTGGTTGGATTTTTCCATCGCCATTCTTTGGGTTTTTTAACGAGCCTCTTGTGTGCTCTATTGGTGCTTGTAATTCTTCCCGTTGTCGAAAGTTTGCACATATCGTTCTTTTACCGGAATTTAGTGTTAGATTCACCTCGACTTAGGTCTTGGTAATCCATGTACTAAGATGTTATTCTCCTGTATTGATGGGTTTTTTTACCCAATCTTAATGGAAAATCCGTACTATTCCAAAAAAAAAAGTAGGCAATTTTTTAATTTTTTATTTTATTTTGCATACTTACTCATTTACCTATGTGATGATTTGGACTTTATATTTTATCTATACAGAAGTTTCGTTGACTTCTCTTTAGTATCTCTCCTATTTTTCTTGTCGAGTTCGTCAATAAATTGTAGATCGGAAAATGGTTAAATGTATTTCAGACAAAATTTTTATTTATTTTATAATTTTGAGAGTTATCCGGTATATTTGAAAATTTAAAACTGTTAATTATACAAGTTTTCCAAATTTAAATGTGGAAATTACCCGTGATAGTGATTCTAAAGAGTGTACGCAATCGTTGTACATCTAAAATAAGTGCTAATTTTACCCTTGCTTAATTGTTTTCTTTTCATTATCTTATTCGCTGTATTCGAGCGAGGCTAGTTAGAAGAGGTGGTAGAGATAATCCTCCGATGGGACTCAACGGCCTCAGAGTAGGCCAGAGTGAAGAAGACCTTCAATATCGACTGCCACGAGGTTGATCTCTACATCTTCACCGTTGATCAAATCCATCGTGCAATCTTATGTACGCATGCCAATAGGATGATCTATGTTACGTCGGATATCTCCAAGAGTGCATAAAGGTACGGCGGGGTATGGGAAACAATGGTCGATTCAAGCTTCCAGAGATTGTGCGTTGAGAAGCTGAGGATCAGAGATGTGCAAAGAATGAAGTGGGAGCAAATGGAAACGAAGATCATGCGGTGGATCCGAGATGCGAGGGCTTGTGTGAGAGATGTCTTCAAGAGCGAGACGCGGCTACGTGAAAGGACTGGTTAACTACACATTTACAATTATGAGAATACAATATCAATATACAACTACATCCAACGATTACTCCATATTAATTTGGAGCATTGCTATTTACCAGCGCACTAACGCGTCAGCGCACTCACATGTGTGAGTCCCACCTGATGTGAGTATATTAGCACTATTAGCGCGTTGATATATATATATATATATATATATAAATTTTTTTTATTAATCGGTAATTTTGAAATCATTATGCAAATTTAAAAAGTAATTTGTAATCTCTTTACGTTAATCAATATACAATAAATTTCTTTAGTAGCCAATAATCGTATACGACAATCATTTTAAATCCACGAAAAACTCGATGTGTATCTTCACCGTCAACGACCCGCCACGAGCGACAAATGCCAGAGATTGACCTCGCTACAGTCGAACATCGAACACGATTTTCGGATAAAAAATTGTCCGGTGATAGGGACATCAAAATCATTGGAGAAAATTGAGATTATTTTTTAGATTGCAGGGCTATAGTGGTCCTTATTTTATGAAAACAACAGGAAGGAAATAAATTAAAATTCACGCTATTTTAGATATCTTGATCCAAAAACCCGCTATTTGTGTAAATTTTGGTATTTGGTTTATCAGTTTTATGGCCCAAACAATTCCGCGTCACAGGTCAAATACGGCCCAAAGAGGTCTCACTTTTTGCGCCTGACTTCTGACACTTGAGAAGAACATTGAGAGAGAGAGAGAGAGGTAGTCACTTTATTATTATTATTTTTTTAAGATTCTTCTAAGTCTCCCACAAAACAAATTCGAACCCTTTCCGATTCAAAGCCATGGCTCGTCAATCTCTCGCCAGGCTTTTGGGTTCGATCTCAGCTCGAAGAGCTTCTTCAACATCTCCTTCTCCGGCCGTGTTCTCTCAAAATCGCCGGGGATATGCAGCGGCTCCTCCGCCGCCGCCGGCGGTGTTCGTCGACAAGAACACGCGCGTAATCTGCCAGGGAATCACCGGAAAGAACGGAACTTTCCACACCGAGCAAGCCATCGAGTACGGAACGAAAATGGTACGACAACATTTACATCGAATCCCATTGCATTATATTTATACAAACACGCAAGTCGAGAAAATTGAATTTTTTTATATTTTTTTTATAAGGGGTTTAGGGTTTAAGATCTGCTCTCATTTTGATCGATGTATCGTTCGTGACGTTGGTGTTTTCGTAAATTTATTGGGAAAGTAAAAATTACTCGAAGTTTGTAAAGATCAAATTATGATTTAACTTTGATTTCTCAAAAGGTTTAGATTTGGAACCCTAAACAAGTAAAGTTTGGCGCTTTGTTTTGAATATTTTCAATGTTTGGCTTTAAAAAAATTGTAAAATGAAGTCAAATAGTGATCTAGGTCTTGGTAATTATTTACTAGGATCGTAGCAGGTTTTCAAGCTTGCAAGTATTCACGGGTTTTTCACAATCTATCAAATTCACCGTCGTTACTATGAAATTGAAAAGCCATATATTTAAGATATTCGGATCTTTGAACTTCGGTTTAAGGGTTTTTAGAGTTCAATTTTTTCCAATAAATTGTTTAATGAATAGGTTAATATTATAGTGTGTTGATTCGTGGCCTTAAAAACAGGTCGGTGGCGTTACGCCAAAGAAAGGTGGAACCGAGCATTTGGGGCTTCCGGTTTTCAACTCCGTCGCTGAAGCAAAAGCTGAAACGAGAGCCAACGCCTCAGTGATTTACGTTCCTCCACCGTTTGCCGCGGCGGCGATCATGGAGGCCATCGAAGCAGAGCTTGATCTCATCGTCTGCATCACCGAAGGTGTCCCTCAACACGATATGGTAATCCCCTTTTTCAAATTTTTTGAATGCTTAAACGAATAACTATATTCCGTTATTCCCCAAAGATTTGGTCTGGCGGTAAGGATGAATGGTGAGATGTGTGAATAGACGTACGGTCTCAGATATTTCTTTGGACTCTAGAGATATAGCCTTATGAAAACTCAGGTTTTGCCATATAGCCGACCTTTGATAAATTTCAAGTAAATAGCTAGGATATTTTATCAACAAAACTAAAAAGACATTAGTAGTTGTAAATATTCGTTAATAATTGTAAATAACCATCAGACTCCAAGGGCATAAATGGAATGGTGAAAAATCCAAACAATGACACATCACCATAATGGCTATTTACTTAAAATTTACAAAAGGTTGACTATATAGCAAATGTCCAAATTTTGGTAGCTTAGTTACTCAATTAATTGTTCTTTAGGAGTGTCAAAAAAATTCGAATGCTTAGTGAATAACTATATTCCCCATAAACTAAAAAACTTGGGCCCACTGGGAGGTCGAGGTTGAACTGACAGATACCCCCGATCATTAAAAAAGAATGCAATGAAATGTCTTTGCGAGCCTTCGAAATCAAAATGGTTAACCTCTCTATCTCCGATTTATATGTATAGTTATATGAATTGTCACCGAGTTACTCTAAGCATGCTAAGTTAATTGGTTCTGTTGGGTGTTTTTTTGTTGTTGTTTAAAATACATACGAAGGACATTAACAAAAAATTTACTCATGGATGAACGCTAATTTCAGGTAAAAGTGAAGGCTGCTCTGAACAGTCAATCCAAAACGCGACTAATTGGCCCAAACTGCCCTGGTATCATCAAGCCCGGAGAATGCAAAATCGGAATTATGCCTGGGTACATCCACAAGCCTGGCCGTATCGGAATTGTTTCTCGATCCGGAACTTTAACTTATGAAGCGGTAAGTTCTAATTTTTTTTTCCGTCCACTTCACGAGTTTCGATTTCACCCTTGGGATTACTTTTTGGCGGAGGTGGTTGCTTCGGTGAATTATGACACATAATCATTCTACTTGCTTAAGCTTTTCTTGGGTTCTCCCCTTTTTTTTTCCTTTTTTTTTTCCCGTTTCCCATCACGGTCTCACGAGCAGCATAAATAAATTTATTTCCGGATTTTGTTTGTATTTTGTAGGTTTTCCAAACAACTGCCGTTGGGCTTGGGCAATCCACGTGCGTAGGGATCGGAGGAGATCCGTTTAACGGAACTAACTTTATTGATTGCATCGAGAAATTCCTAGTAGACCCTCAAACAGAAGGTAACCTCGCTGTTTCAAAACTATCGCAACCCTGATTTCGATTTCCGTTCCTTTGTTCTATATCTTCTCTAAATCTACATGTATAGAGGATTATGGGAACATGTTTAATGTTGTGGACTCATGAAAAATAAATTCACTTGCATGGTGTGTCTATTCAAATACTAATCTTCAGCGTCTGTATTATCCAACAGATTATTGGTAATTGTTGGGCTTGTATGTCTGCAATAGAAATGCTAATATATTTTCCATTCACCCACCTGTTATAATTAGTAACAGGCAGGGCGTGAATAATTAATGACTTGATTAAACCTTTACGGATCAGGGAAGATCAATATAACTTAAAAATAATCTGCTGATTACAGGTATTGTTCTTATCGGTGAGATCGGTGGCACAGCTGAAGAAGATGCTGCTGCATTAATAAAGGTAATTCTACATAACTTGTCACACACACACATATATATATATATATATATATATATATATATATATATTTTATATATCATTGTGCATGTCTACCCCAAGTTATAGCGACCTTTCATTTAGATAAAAATTTCCTTCATTTTGAACGGTGTTTAAAGTTGAAGTGTGTTGTTTTCTTTTTGTGTTTTAATACGGATTTTTGGCGTGAATAGTCGCTGGACATATTACACGTGATATTTTGGTACACAAACAAATTTTCCTAAATATGATAGTTCTTCAACCATCAGCTTGTGTAGTTTTAGTCCTTTACAAAAAAATGATTCTTCAAATGAAATCTATCACCTATAAAACCTATAAATATTTTCAAACTAAAAATAACTTGTCACTTTATGAAAAAGAAGTAAATTATGAGCTAACCATTTAGGGACCATTTTTACTCATAAAATCCGTTTATGTCCCATAATGCAACACATATGTTCCTGTACTATTTGCGCGAAAAGGCTTTTAATACTCATTAACACGTATCGGTACACTTGAAACAGGAAAGCGGAACTGAGAAACCCGTTGTCGGATTTATCGCCGGACTAACTGCCCCTCCTGGTCGACGCATGGGTCACGCTGGAGGTAATGCAACAAATGTTATTTTTTTCTTTCACTGTTGGTGATTATTTTCTTATTAAATTAACTAATAATAAAATAAGACACTTGCTCAGGGAAAAAAGGTTTTGATTAGAAGCATAACTCTGGAGTTTTTTTAACAAATTTTCACAGCCATCGTCTCCGGCGGAAAAGGCACAGCACAAGACAAGATCAAGACCCTCAGGGAAGCCGGAGTCACTGTGGTGGAATCTCCGGCGAAGATCGGGGCCGCGATGCTCGAGGTGTTCACCCAGAGAGGTCTCGTGAATTAGAGAGAGAGGCTTTTTAGCCACACATTCGTATCATAAAATATTCGATAGAGAAAAAAACCTCTACAGTTTCCAGAGTCTTAAAATTTATCAAACTGGTGATTTTATCTGCCGTAGAGCGTTTTTGGGAAATTTTCTCATTCTCTTCTTTTGTTTTGCTTTTCTTTTTTCTTTCCCCGGCCAATGTTGGTATTGCTTTTGTTTAATTGCAAATATGGTGGTTTTAATTGAATAAATAATGAAAATTGAATCTTATTGAAATAGTCGTTATATTTTCCCCTAGTTTTTTTGCATTATGGTTATGGACCGTGTTGATTTTTTTATTTACAACAATGCAACATTTAAGTGTTAATATATTCTTTAGTGTAAAGAAAAACTCGTAACCGAGTGGTTGATGAACAATGAACCATTCAGCATAACATGAAACTAGTTGAGTGTCAAGAAAAACTCGTAACCGAGTGGTTGATGAACAATGAGCCATTCAGCATAACATGATATTAGTTGAATTTAACGATCATTAATTATAAAAAATTTCTGAAATACTTTTATTGTAGATTATATAATAAAATTGGTATATATGGCATGAATAATATATATATATATATATATATATATATATATATATATTTATAGATTAATGCATATATACTTTTTATTTAAGTGAAATATCGAGTTTAATTTTTATTTTAAAAAAATATTGAGTTTTTACTTTCTGTTTAATTATATTAACGAAATTATATCATAAAATAGATAATTGTGTCACAAATATTCTTTATATTGACTTTTCATTAATGTTGACTACGATATTTATATGTGAATCTCATTTTATCTTTATTCATTCGCTCCTTATAGTCCTATATGTAATTTGTTGTAAAAAAAATAATAATAAAAACAACGATCTTTGAAATCTGAAATATCGTAGAGAACACAGACATACATAAATATAAAAATCATCGTATTCACTGATTCGAGCGTGAAATCCAGGAATCAAAGTCGCAGTTTGAGAGATATGAATTTTATTAGTTTAAATTTTGATTTAATTCGATTTCAAAATTGAGGATTGAGGGTTTTTATTTTTATTTTTAAATAAATATCATATGTAACTATAAAACGCGAATGAATTTTGGTAAAATAAAGTTTACATTTAAATATCAAAGACAACATTAATAAAATTCAATAAAAGAATGATTTGTAGCACACTTATCTATTTTAAAGTATAATTTCGTTATTTTAATTAAGCAGAAGATACAAATTCGACATTTTTGAAAATAAAAATTAAACTTTCACATTTCACTTAAACACAAAGTATATATATGTTATTTTTCAAATATTTTATGATGATATGGTCGCAAGTTTATTTTATTATATAAAGTGATGATAAAAATGTACAAGATTGGTGTTATTTTTGACCAATTCTTTCTATAAAAGTATACAGGTCCAATTAAACAAGTGAAAAAGCATCTCCAATTAACCAGGGTGTTTGTGATACTTAGGATAGTCTAGTGTTAATTCCACGCCACCTCATGTGTGGAGGTTGTGGGTTCAATCCCCACTGCTCGAAAAAAAAAATTAACCACGGTGTCACTGTAAATATAATTTGCTTCGAGATCTTTTCCATAATTTCTAAACTTGTTGAAGGTCTTACAAGTGCAATTTCAATAGTTTTATTTGTTTCTACTAAAAAGTGAAAAAGAGTAAATACGGTATATCCAAGTCCCCAGATCGGAAGCCATTTCACCCAAACTGGTCGCTTTGTTCGAATCGTACCGAACCACTTGTACTGCCAAATCCCACTGATCTCTCTCTCAATTTCAACAATTAGGGTTTAGCTTCCCCAAATCTCTGATTTCCATGGAGATTCGTATCACATAATTACCACAACATTCACATTTTCAGATCACGAAAACCAGTTTTTTTACATCCTCTGTCTACTCTGCATCTTCGATGGCGGTGACCAAATCCGAGTCGGTCAACGGCGCGGGAAAATCGGCGAGTCAGAGCTCGTCGAGCACGGATCTGCTCGGAAAATTCTCGATGAAGTCCTTTAAGCTCAAGACGAAGCAACAAGAGCTTCTGCTCCGGGTCTCGATCCTCGGCCTCGTCTACATCCTCGCCTTTGTCACTCGTCTCTTCAGTGTCCTCAGATACGAGTCGATGATTCACGAGTTCGATCCGTACTTCAATTATCGGACCACCCTATTCCTGACCGAGAAGGGTTTCTATGAGTTCTGGAATTGGTTCGACTCTGAGAGCTGGTACGATCGCTGCTTTGTCCTTGAATTTAATACTGTTGGAATTTCCGTATAGTTTCTCAGATGGTATTTGGGTTGTAGTTATGGCAGTTTTTGCTTTGTAGGAAAATTTTCCTGGTTCTGTATGTTTTGTCGCCTCTTACGTTTCAATATACTCGTCCTTATTCTAAAGAATTTGGTTTCACATTGTTTCTGCCTACAATTTTGTGTCGAAACAAGCTAAAGCTAAGAAGAGTAGATCACCTCTTGATTATATGTAATTCTTTTTTATTTTTTATTTTATTTTTTATTTTATTTCCCTTGGTAACCCTCGTAGTAATAATAATTGTTTAATCTAAATAAAAAATAAAAAAGCCTTCAAACCATGAACGGACTTGAACAAATAGAGCTATATGAAATGATTTCTTATTGTTATGTTGTGCCCGTGAAATGAACTCGAGTTGTGGTTTTTACCTGTTCAAGTGCGCAGGGCCTTTTCGTATCAGTCTCTGAATGCCTTTGATTTAGAGATGCATTATATCCCTCATCAATTGTGAATAGCTTGTCAGATCATTATTTGAAGTTTTTACATTCAATGTTTACCTCTCAACATGTACCAAATCGCCATGCTCTTGCTTCTGGTCATGGCAGGTACCCACTTGGTCGGATCGTCGGTGGAACACTCTACCCAGGCCTCATGGTAACCGCGGCCTTTATTTACTGGGGTCTCCGATTCCTGAGATTTGCCGTCCATATCCGAGAAGTCTGTGTCTTAACAGCACCCTTTTTTGCATCCAATACGACCTTGGTGGCGTACTTTTTCGGCAAAGAGATTTGGGACACTGGAGCGGGGCTCGTCGCTGCCGCATTAATCGCAATCTGCCCCGGATACATCTCGAGGTCCGTGGCCGGTTCCTATGACAACGAGGCCGTGGCCATCTTTGCCCTGTTGCTCACCTTTTACTTGTTCGTCAAGGCGGTGAACACTGGGTCACTCGCTTGGGCTCTGGGGTCGGCTTTTGGGTACTTTTATATGGTTTCGGCTTGGGGAGGCTATATTTTCATAATCAATCTGATTCCTCTATACGTGTTGGTCCTTTTGGTCACGGGAAGGTATTCAATGAGGTTGTACATTGCTTATAATTGCATGTATATTTTGGGGATGCTTCTGGGTATGCAGATTCGGTTTGTTGGGTTTCAGCATGTGCAGTCTGGTGAACACATGGCTGCCATGGGAGTCTTCTTCTTGATTCAGGTTCATTCTCCTTCGGATTATCTCATTTTTTCTTTTCAATAGTACATTATCTACGTTTCTAGTATCTGGCATTATATTCTTTGTCAATCCATTTCACGAGGAATCTATATACGAGCTTAGACACGACGAAAAAACAATTTTCTTATCATGTGCTTATTGGACCCAAAAAAAACTCCCATTTTTCATTTGTTATTCTTTATTCGATTTCTCATAGCAGGAAGTTTTAAGACACTTCAAGTCATTCATACGTTACATTTCCCATTACTTACTTTATATAGAGGGGAAAAAAACTTTGAACCAAATATAACTGGGCGAACTGATATTTCTTGTTCATATTGCTGATATTATTTACTTAAGCTTACGCATTATTTTTCAGGTATTTTTCTTCTTAGACTGGGTTAAGCACCTGCTGAGCGACACAAAATTATTTCAAGCTTTCTTGAGGATCACTGTTACGTCGGCGGTGTCCGTTGGTGCTGTTGCTTTGGGAGTAGGCATGGCATCTGGGTATATCTCCCCATGGACTGGGAGATTTTATTCTTTGCTCGATCCAACATATGCGAAAGACCATATTCCAATCATTGCTTCTGTTTCCGAGCATCAACCAACAGCTTGGTCTTCTTTCATGTTCGATTTCCACATCCTACTCATCCTCTTTCCAGCTGGACTATATTTTTGCTTCAAGAGGTTATCAGACGCCACGATCTTCATTGTAATGTACGGTCTGACAAGCATGTATTTTGCGGGTGTCATGGTTCGGTTAATTCTTGTGGCCACACCGGCAGTTTGTCTTATCAGTGCGATTGCCGTGTCTGCAACAATAAAGAATTTGACACAGGTTGCAAGGGCAGATGACAAGGGCTCCCAGTCTGGCTCTAGCAGAGGGAGCGCAAAGAGCTCTTCGAAGGTGAGACCTGCAATCTTCTATTGTCACGCAGTTCATGTTTTTTGTGTGATAATTCGAAAATTATTTATTCCATGTACCTTAGAGGTGTTGGTCTAGTGGTCAGGTCCTTGGACTATTTCCAAGAGGTCTTGGGTTCAAGCCCTAGCAATTGCTAGTGTTTCTAGTTCTCCAAATGTTAGCGGGGGACCTATGGACTAAACCCTAGTTAATTTATTTATTTATTCCAGGGACTTGTTCATAATCTAATACTAATTGTACTTTTGCACACTGGTGATTGAGAGTAGTAACTATAAGCAATAGAATCTTTTGAGATCATGTAAGCTTAGGGTTTTTGTCTTAGTGCCTTAGTTCCAATCTTATATTAACTATGAACTACGAGGTCACAACTAGGATTCTATTTTGGTCGTGTATATTTGGACGTCAAGTGTACATGACTAGAGATAGGATCCAGATTGTATATTTGGTGTGTTTATTTTTACTGGCATTGTATCACTCTGTGACTCTTAGTGTCTTGTTCTGATTTTTTATTTTATTATTTTGAATCTCATTTTAGATTGGCCTAGTGCTATTTAGGATTGTAATTTTCTGTTAAAGGGCTTTTCCACAACAAAGATATTTAATAAAGCTTTGTTTCTTCTAATCATTATACGGGTTTTGATTGATTACGGTCTTACTCATTTTCTTGCACAAACAGGTTGCCATTGATCAATCCCAGCCTTTTCAGAAGAATGGTGCTTTTGCATTACTATTCGGGGCATTTTACTTACTCAGTCGATATGCCACTCATTGCACGTGGGTCACATCAGAAGCGTACTCGTCTCCTTCCATTGTCTTGTCTGCAAGGGGTGCTCATGGAAACAGAGTCATTTTTGACGATTACCGTGAGGCCTACTTTTGGCTGCGCCAGAACACTCCTCCCGATGCTAAAGTCATGTCATGGTGGGACTATGGATATCAGATTACTGCAATGGGGAACCGAACTGTCATAGTGGACAATAACACGTGGAACAACACACACATTGCTACCGTCGGACGTGCAATGTCGTCTTATGAAGATGAAGCATATGAAATTATGCAATCACTCGATGTCAATTATGTCTTGGTGGTCTTTGGTGGTGTAACTGGTTATTCCTCGGATGACATTAACAAGTAAGGCCATCTGAATCACATCTTTTAATATTCATAAAGTTTTGCATCTTTGGAGAAGCAATTACAAATTATTTTCACCATATCATTTTTACCATTTAAGTTTAGAATAGGAGTCTGATATGTGCATCATATGTAATGCATTTTTTTTTCTTGTTCTGTTTAAAAAAAAATATCTAGCTCATGTTTTCTTTCTTTCGTAACTTGTTGCAGTTTTATTTACTTATTTCATAGAGAAAATTAAAATATTGTTGATAATTAAGACTTTTGGAAATATCGTTGATAATTAAGACTTTTGGAAGATATTATAATTGAAATTGACAGAGCTAGAGGGCACTAGACATCCCTAGGGAGACTTTGAAAATAATTACAGGAGACAGGGAGCCATTAGGAAATCACCACAACTATTTTTCCAAAATGGCCGTGTTTTTGTGCACAAGACTTATGATTCCTAACCCTCCATTTTCCTTCGGTTTATATCAAGTTGGCCAAGCCACTTTGTGTCTTCCTTGGGCTCTTTCAAACCCTTCTCAGAAAAAAATCCTTCAAGTTATTCTCAAGATCGTCGGCCACACCTGTAGGTTTTGTAGAGCCGCCGAGACCGCTTGAATAAGAGTCAATTCCTTTCCATTTCCCCAAACTCTTTGAAAGAGCTCTTGCAATTATATCCTCTTCGTTGTCAGTGACTACCCTGTCCGGCTTGTATAATTCCTAGATAGCTTTTTTGGCTTTCTTCCAAGTGGACATGAAAATGTGAAAGCTTTGAGTCAGTGGCCCCATATTTAGCCCACCCGGCCTTTGACTTCATAACTTGCCGCGGCTTAAATAGCACAATGTGCTGTAGTATGCTCTTTATTCACAGAGAGAATTCCGTGCCGTTTTTCTTCTGTTCACAAATTGTATATCTCATGTATGACAGTTATTATTATTTTTTTTTTGGGCGATGATGACCCTTGATGTTTTAAAAATAGATTTAAACTAATAATTTTTTCATGTTTGGTCAATGTCATGATATTCATAAAATTCTTAACGTATTCCAACACATAAGCAAAAAAATGTTGGGCTATTGTAAACTCAGTTATTTAATGGAATAATGAAATTTTCCTGATGCTAGGTTTTTGTGGATGGTGCGAATTGGTGGTGGAGTATTCCCAGTAATAAAAGAACCCGACTACCTTGTTAATGGGGAATATCGTGTTGACAAAGGTGCAGCTCCAAAGATGTTAAATTGTCTCATGTAAGTTTCTAAGCGCTTACCAATCTGCCAACTCTATTTGATAGGCATCCTTTGCTGTCTAAATGTTTACATCGTTCTGCGAGTTTCAATCTCTTCAAAATTGGACGATCCCCTGCTTTTATTTTTCTTATACTTGTTTTAGTGCGTCATTGATTTTCCTTTTAATATGTTCATATCTAGGTAACCACTTCAGGGAACTTTCGTTTTTTAGCTGAGTGATTACTTAGTCCCTGGGACTGTTGTTAGCACTTCTCATACTCAACTTTTTTTCCCTCTATTATCCTTTTCATAGGTACAAGCTATGTTATTATCGGTTTGGCGAGCTTACAACAGAATATGGAAAGCCTCCTGGGTAAGTTACACCATAGCTATCATTTGCGGTACATGTGAAGAGGTTATCTCTTACTAGTCAGCATGGACAATAACTTGAGACTAAACTGAGATAGAGCTTTTACCTTTTTGGAAATTGTTTGCATGTCTTCTGTCATATTAGGTTTCAAACTATTTTCATTAAATCTCTCTCTAATTTTATGTTTCCTTCCACATTTCCTTGTTTTGGTGGGCAATAGGTATGATCGGGCAAGAGGGGTCGAAATTGGAAATAAGGACATAAAGCTCGAACACTTGGAAGAGGCTTACACAACATCAAACTGGATCGTCCGTATTTATAAAGTGAAACCGCCCAACAACAGGCGGTGAGTTTTGAGTTATTACTACTACTAGAGAGATAAGAACTTATTATAGAGCTTAAAAATCGCCTTGAAAACATTATAGCTGTAGCGATAGCAAACCATAATTTTCCTTAGTTCGTCATCCTGCTTCCGAGGCTCCTGGTTATTTCTCGTTCGGCTATATGAAATGAAACATGTTTTTTAGTTTGCTTGAGTGAGACAGTTTAGATGCCAAATGTAACTGATTGGTTTTTGCAGCTTCGACTGAGGATCTGAGTTTCTAGTAAAAAAATGGAAGGAATGGACTTTTTTTTGGGTATTAGTTACTACTCGTGGTGATTAACTTTGTTCTTTGTTACTTGCCGTATGATTTGATCGACGCAATTAAAGTGAATACCAGAATAAGTCCAAAAATGAAAAATACCAAAGGCAATTTTGAGACAAATACAGCGACGATGGAAGATTGTTCAATATATAAATTGCCGGGCCAGTGGTTTAAAATATAAATTGTCGAGCCGATGGAAGATGGTTCTAGTTTTAGAAAAACTTGAGCGTTGATTTGAAATTCTACTGGATTTTTATTGATTTATAATTCTACAGGTTTTAGTTGGCGTTTTGGTAACTAAAAAAAAATGAAAATCACAAAAATTTTAGATATTCTCCATTATTATTATTATTTTTTTTTTGTCGAAGTTAACCAGAATTCTGAGAAGAATTGAATTATAATGAAGCGAAATAAATCGTTTTTCCGGGAGAGGAATGAAATTATAAGGAAGCAAAATAAACCATTTTCCTATAGTCTGCATTTGATCCTTCGTAAAAGTTCTAGCTTAGTTACATCATGAGAGGTTCATAATTATATCCCAAAGAAAGTTGATAAAAAAATAAAAATCTATATATTTGAGATATAGACAAATATTGAAGTTTAAACGAATCATAATTTCTTGTTTTTTTATTTATTTATTTATAAATAATGAGACCACGACCTCTGACTGGTGTAAAGTTGGTCTTTCTACGTCTAGATTGTTCTAACCAATATACTACACTTTTATATACCACGCAATACGATTCTGAGCATAGCAATCGGAGTTTATTAAAAAAATAAGATTATGCACGCATCTCAGATAGATACATAAAGCATGATCAAAAGTTAAAAACATTATACAAAATCATAATTACCAACTAAAAAACTCTAGCTTAGACATAATTACGTATTAAACAGATGATCAATGTTTGTAAATAATGCTTCACAAATATTATATTTGTGTAACACATGTCTACAAAGACTCCTTATAGAGAGAAAGCACAAAAGTCCTCAATCCTTTCCGAACCAAATAGGAATCATTCTTATTTAGCTACCTAGTCCAAGAAAAGAATAAACTAGAAGAGTACCTTAAGCTATTATATCACATTTTTACTATTCTCTAGAAGCTATAGCATTTCAAAAAATTATCTTTATAAACAGAAGTAAAAAATAAACAATTTTTTGCAAACACACATTGGAAGTTGACAATAATACCTCATGGAAGAAAGCACATCCAGGATTGAAAATGAGGGCAAAGTCACTTATCAGGACTTTGAACCTTATTGTGCTTGGTTAAGAGACGAAGAAAGTGATACGCTCGCAATTCATCTCCCAGGTTTTTTTTTTTTTTTTTTTCATTATCTTAAAAGTTTATTTTTCTTTTTATTACGTAGAATTTGATTTCGTTTATGGCGTACGTTTCTCACACTTGTGGGACCCACATGACAGGTGGGGCCCACCCTACGTGAGAGTACTACCAACGCGTTGACGATTATCATTTTTGAATAAGAAATTATCATAACCAAGCCTAAGTTTGTTTGTTTGTTTTTTTTTTTAAAAGCTCATGGTGTTAACATGACTATGTTTTTCAATTTTTTGTGATAATTTGTTTAAGATAATTCATATATTTTATATGCATCTATATTTTAAGGTAAATGTGAAAATTAAAAAATCCTACCAGCCAAAATATAATTGTATAGCGGAAGAATATGATTTGCTAACAATATTTAAGAATCAATTTATTTACCAAGCAAGAATATAAAAGATTTTATTACAATAAATTATGTTAACCAATGTATCAAAAACTTACAATCACAACATACATAAACTCTCTAAAACATCAATGAAGAATAATAATAATAAAAAATTGCTTACAGGTTTCACAAAGGAGCAAATCAGGGTTCAAGCAAATAACCAAAGACTCCTCGTAATTCACGGTCAGCGTCCGATCATCGAAGAATCCGACTCGTGGGCCCGCTTCAGCAAACACGTGAAACTTCCCGATGACTGCGACGAAAACACGATCACCGCAAAGCTTGTGTCCGGAGTTCTCACCATAACAATGCGAAAGAAAGACGCGTCTTCGATAGTTAGGACCACGGAAGTGCTTAGCAGCGAAGAAGCGAGGTCAAGCCAATCGATGGTCCACAATAATTTGGGACGGAAGTTCGGAAACTGCACGATAAAGCGGGCCACGGAGGATCGCGGCAAAGATGCGGAGATGAGAGGGTTGTTGAGTTTGGCCGGGAAAGTTGTCGTTGTTGTGATTGTTGTCGCAGTCTCCGGAGCTTATGTTCATGCTTTCATTACCAAAAAAAGACCATGTAACGTTGTGAACTAGGGACGACTTATGGCCTTTATGGAGTTGAGATTTAAATAAATACTATATAATAAAAAGTTAATGAAAATTGGTTGAGGATCATGCTTGTCTTTTGACCGAGAGCAGAAGATTAGCCTTTCTCCATAATAATAATAAAAGTAAAACTATTAGGAAATAAGAAAGATCTACTTATTATTGTTGAAGTAAAATTTTGATTTGTGTTTAACGTATTTTATTTTTTTAAATTATGGTTTGAGTTAGTATGATCTATAATTGTTGAGTTTGTGTGATCTAGAGTTGTTGTATCTAGAATTATCAAGAGTCATTTATTATTTGGAAAAAAGATGAGGACAACATTTTTGAAGTTCAACATTTTTAAAAGGAGTGATCTTTTGAAACTCCTCCAAAATAGTATTTTTTTCAATCAGTAAATAATCACTTGGGGATTATTTTTCTTACGAATAAAACTGTAAACACTAAATAAAGTTAATTATAGCTCAAAACAGCAAACAAAATTAAACATCAAGAAGTATAGAAATATGACGACATTTTGAAAAGCAAATTTTTTGTGATAATGACTTTAGAAACGCTATTCCTGTGATTAGTTTAAAAAACAAAAATTAGGAAAGTAGCCAATTTGAACATTTGACATTGTTAATTAGTCAACGTTTGGTAAATCTTAGATAAATAGCCGTAGATAATGATGTGACCTAATATATAGAGGTGGTTATTTATTTAAGATTTACGTATGTAAATACATGAAAATGACTATTTATCTAAGATTTATCAAACGTTGGCTATTTAACAAAGTCAAACGTTTAAATTGACTATTTTTCTAATAGACTCTTTTAAAAATGCACTATCACATGAAATTTCCACATATCATATTAAGTAATATAAAGCAAATACACAAATCTTCATCTTCCACAACAATATCCTCTTCCGTCTCTAGTTATCTTTTTATTTTTATTTATTTTTAAATCCTCTTAAAAATATGAATGAAAATAATTTATCCTTTTGAATTCTGACACTAAGTAGTTAGGAAGTAGAAACACATCGACCTTTCTCTCTCTGCAAAACTCTCTCTCTGCAAAACCCTCGTTCAAAGTTCAAACCCTCTGCTTTCTTGCCGCCGCCCCCCCTGGGAACCGGACGTCGGTGGTACGACTCCGACCCGGGGGGAAGGCGAAGGTCGCGTGTCTTCGCGAGTGGTGGCTTCTCCGGAATCGTTCTTCTCTTGACCTCGCACGACTTCCAAGGCGGTGACCGTGGGCATTTTCAGATCTGATTTTGGGTCCGTAGTGGAGGTTGGCTTTGTCTTCTTCTCCGACCGGGGCTGGTGCAGCGCTTCCGCCGGAGGTTCTTGCAGCAGTCGTGTTCATCGTGCTCCACCGGAGAAGGCAAAAGCAGTCCATCGGGGGTCCATGGCTTAGTTCGGCGCCGGCCTCGTCGTCCCGGTGGTTCGGTTCCTCCTCGGCGAGGGTGCCTCCGTCGCGGTCCTTGTGGGGTGGGAGGTCTTTGAGAGCTTTTTCTTTTTCTTTGAAGATAATATTAGTTTAGTTTTGTGTTTTGATTTCTTAGTATTAGTTCATGCTGGTACTGTAGTGAATCTTTATTTTTATTGTTGTGCTTTGGTTTTTTTGACTTGTTTTGGAGCCGGATTAGCCGTAGTCTCCTTATCCGTAATGGATTTCCTGTTAGGTTTTGATCTATGCAGGTGGAAGAATCATCTTCTTTGTGGTCATCGGACCAAGGTTGGTTGGATTTTTCCACCGCCAATCTTTGGGTTTTTGAACGAGCCTCTTGTGTGCTCTATTGGTGCTTGTAATCCTTCTCGTTGTCGGAAGTATGCACATTATGTACTTTTACCGGATTTTAGTGTTAGATTCACTTCGACTTAGGTCTAGGTGTTCCTTGTACTAAGGTGATATTCCCCTGTATGAATGGGTTTTTTTACCCAATTTTAATGAAAAATCCGTTTCTTCAACAAAAAAAAAAGTAGTTGGGAAGTATTTCTCATCAACGCAGCGTGATCACACCGATGTCATAGAATACAAAATCAACAGAGTGAAGGTACTACTATAAAGAATCGCCCCCATGCAATCCCTCAAAATCATAATGATGGGTCATGAGAAACTGAAACCAATCGTTGTTCTTCTCTCCTAGCGATGTTAGCTGGGAATGCTCTCAATTAAGACGATTCAGTAAATGCCTATCGATCCCCACAATGAATACATGGAGGAATGAAACTCTTGAATGCTCATATTGTTATATCGAAGCGCACGAATATCGGTCTCCAATTGATATTGTTTGACAAAATTGGACTGCGTGTATATTCTCTCCAGATGATCCCAATGGAATGTGTAACAAATTTTTTGATCCATACGATAATATTTTCGCATTTTCAGCTTCCCAAACATCAATCGAGTTGAGTTGACGTAATCAGTAGCCTTCTCATCGACAAGTCTGACTCTCGCATACATGAAACATAACCCTATAGACTATTCACGCAAAATACTCCTCATAACATAGTTTCAATACGAGTAATTTTTATTACAAAAAATTGGCTACGTAAGCCACCCAAACTATATGAATTGTAAATTAGCCAACCTTTGGTAAATAATCTGTAAATAGCCAACTTGCATACATGGCAACCTATTAACTACCTAAAATATATGTTTGGTTGTGTTAAATAAGACTTTTATTAATCTGTTAATAAGTTTATTTGGTTATTTACAAGAAATTAACCAAAGGTGGACTATATCTCAATCCACTATATCCGTGTGACTATATAATTTAATAACCCTTTTTATTATCCAATTAAACATAAATCGATCGAAGAGAATCATCCTTACGTCGCCATAACGAAAAGCAAAACTCAAATCTGAACACTCCAAAGACCAAATCCAAAAGGGACAAAGAAATCCCCAAGTCGAAATTCCAACAACTCATGAACTCAAAACAATTATTATAATTTTTTTTTTCCAGAGAGAGAATGGAAAACAAGTACCAGTATAAAAGAGAGGAGATTTTCAGATTTTGGATTTGCTGACACATTTTGGTTAAAAGGGTACTAATAATATATTTGAAACTTTAAGGTGTCAATTGAGAATTAAGCAAACGTTAAGGGACACAGATGTGATATACGGTATACCCCAACAACAAATACAACGAAGTGCTTCAAGTCCAATTTCAGGCAGTAAAAGAAGAGATCGAAGAAAAAAAACAGAAAAAATGGCGTCGAGCGTGATGACTCGGGCGAGTCGGATGAGAACGAAGCTACAATCGGCGCTTGAAGCCATCGTTCTCGAAATCGATGACGTGTCTCACCAGCACGCTGGTCACGCCGCCATGAGAGCCAACCCCTCCGCCGCCGCCGCCGGAGAGACTCACTTCAACCTGAAGGTGGTCTCGCCCAAGTTCGAGGGCTTGAGCCTCGTGAAGCGCCACCGAATGGTCTACGAAGCTCTCTCCGACGAGCTCGATTCCGGTCTCCACGCTCTCTCCATCGTCGCCAAAACCCCTTCCGAACAACAATTGCCTAGAAAAGGGCTGACTTGAGATTATGTTTAAGGTAACTCGTTTTTTTTGTTTGTTTATCGTATATTTGATTTTAATGAGGGTTTGATTTTTTTATTTTTTTTATTGTGGAGTTTTACGAACTATAATCGAAGTGATTTAGTTTATTGGTGTCTCAGGTTTTGAAATTTTGTGATCAATTGTCCAAACGTTCAATACATAGGATGATTTATAAATGGATGAGAATGATCGTGCAGTTTGAGATCTTTATTTTTATTTTTATTTTTTTTAATTTCATCATCCTTCCAATCTTTAATTTATAAAGTTCTTA